>NC_134492.1:4320690-4620690 GCF_040206685.1 Ascaphus truei | reverse complement strand
ACCCATTTGGCACTGAAAGGGTCAATGCCGTTTATCCCCTGGAAACATCGTCCCATTGCGTGCGGATTCCGCCCTCAGAACCTCCTGTACACTTTAAGAGGATCCACATAACAGTTCAAGCGAGGTAACTGCCTCTCGCACCTCTTCAACTCACAGGACGAGTCGAACGTTTTTACATTTCTTGCCAAACGCGTTTTGCACAGTTTTGACGTTAGGTTTATATTCTTGCCTTATACTGTACATGATTTAAAGAATATGTATGATTTATAACTGGCTATAAAAAAAAGAAAAGATGAACATTACATTATTCAATTCCACATTGTCACTTTGACTGTTTCATTTGCATTGGGGGCACTCAGCAAGATGACTAAGGTTTGAGAGTTGAGACCACACCAAATCCCATGTAAAATAATAATGATGCAGCAGCGATTCACGTGGGGAAATGGTCTTCTTTCTCTTTGTTTGTTTCTCTCTGTTTCTGTCCCCTGATTTCTCCCCTTTCTATATCTCCCAGTGTGCAAGTCCCCTTTGTACCTCTGTCCCTCACTGCTAAGTCTCCTGCTTCTCCCCCTGCTTGGAAGCTATGCCTTATTATTTGACGCATGTAAGAGTGAAATGCGTAGGGGTCACAGTGAATGTCATTATATATATAGTGGTGTTACAGATTACATGTTAATCTAGAAATCTTCTACTTCATTCATAAAGCAGTAAAAATACTGTAATTATCATTAAACACATTTAACTCTTTCGGTGCTGGAGGTACAGAAATATACTGCCAAGCAAAGTGCTTCCACTCCCCCTCCCCTCCTGCCCCCAAACAGCAAAATGGTTAAAACCTTAAGTATTTTTCTTTCATTGTATTGCTAAACCTCTGGCAGCATAGGGAATAAACAAAAACCCCAAATAACTGCAATTAATATAATAATCAAAATAGAACATTAGCAATGTATTATTCTAAAGGTAAAATACAATGAGAATTGTTAATACATACCTTCTCTCCTGCGGTGCCTGGGGGTCCTGGATAGCCTTTAGCACCCTGCAAGTGACAAATACAATTACATGTTGCTTTGAGCATATAATGAATAGATTTCAACAACATAATACTTGTTGAAATACTATATTTTGAATACCGACCTGGCTCTCCTTTGACTGGTCAGAAGAATTCATGCTAATTAAATGAAGGATAATGCATCTTGAACGGTGTATTATTACCCTGCTAATTTATCACTATGTTGAATAGAGGGGGGAGGGGTGGGGGGCAGTGGAACTGCTTAATTAGAATGTGTCCTTTCCTAATTTAAAACAGTCTCATTATTTTCTAAAACGGACATACTTTGCGTGCTATCCTTTAACCTTCTATTGTTTTCAATATTCAACATTATCCGTACTAGGAAAACAAGATTGAGTAAATGAAGGAAGTATGCAGTGAGTGTTTTAATGAATGAATCATATATACTACCTGCATATACATGCAAACGTTATTCAACCATTTCCACTTTCCAGAAATGTGTCAGTAATGATTATTACCTACTCAGTTGCATGTTTATTGAGTCAGAAAAAACTAGTTTGGATCTTAGAGTAGGAATCATGCTGTCTAATCAGTAACGATTACTGTCAGTTGACAATGTGTAATTCGTTGATCAGTTTATCTTTCTACCGTACGCATACACAAATAATATGAACAAGCAGGCGCATTCATTTTTCAATTGATTTATTTTCTCAACTATTTATGCTTGCGTCATCGGGTTTAAGATTTACAACAGAAGGGCGCGAGATTTATGGAAGCGTATGTGAACTCCCTTAGAAAACCCAGCGGTGACATCATGGCATAGCTACTCTGTCATGGCACCCTGGGGTGCTAGATCCCATGACGTAGCTACGTCTACACCGAGGACACCTACAGGGTAAAATATTGCTGTGGAATACAGGATGTTGTTCAGGCCGACCCTCCCATCACACTGCCCTGTCACTTGACCACCTTTTATTAAAATAATAGGGATAATTGGGTCAGTAAAAGACCAGCAATGAGTGGTGTTAGGTGGGGGTTCCCAAAGAGAGTTTTTTGCAGACTATTTCAGTGTTATGTGGGAAATCATACAAACAAGCTTAGATCATCAATATATTATTAATAAATACATACAGATGTAGCTTGTGATATTGACCAAGGGCAACATCAGACTTTCCATAAGATTCAATGGCAACGTTGTTGCAGAACATAACTTAGCTCATTCTAATGCACCAGAGGAGGCAGTAAAGCTTCGTACATCTGTATATCAAATAAATCAAATGTATCGACCGATGTCTGAAATGCAGAATTCAGCACTGATCTGCTGACACGATACAAAAAGCAACAGGCTGCAGGTGAGAGCTTTCTGAAATTAATTCTGGGGTCCAGTGAAACCGAGTCCACCAATGACCCAGGAGCAACGTTTGAGTGCCGAAGCATCCACTAACCCCAAAATGTTCTCAGTGTATTAAAAACAAACACTGTTTTGGCTCAAATTGGATTAGATTCCAAAATTTGAAGTTTGACTCAGAAATAATAATAATAGTAATAGCATGTTCTTGTATAGCGCTGTTAGTTTTTACGTAGCACTTTACAGAGGCATTTTGCAGACACCGTGCCTGCCCCGTGGAGCTTACAATCTATGTTTTTTGGTGCCTGAGGCACAGGGAGATAAAGTGACTTGCCCAAGGTCACAAGGAGCAGTCACTGGAAATTGAACCAGGCGCCCCTGCTTCAAACACAGTGCCAGTCAGTGACTTTACTCACTGAGTTGCTCCTTCTCCCAGGCTCCCCTGCTTCACACTCAGTGCCAGTCAGTGTCTTTACTCACTGAGCTGCTCATTCTCCCAGGTTCCCCTGCTTCACACTCAGTGCCAGTCAGCGTCTTTACTCACTGAGCCGCTCCTTCTCCCAGGTTCCCCTGCTTCACACTCAGTGCCAGTCAGCGTCTTTACTCACTGAGCCGCTCCTTCTCCCCAAACAGAAACAAACTTAGAAGCGAAATTTGGATTTCAAACTTGCCCATCCGTCAATATATAACAAAAAGAAGCGCATGCTCCGTAGAGTAATTCAATTTAATAATGATTAAAAATGAAGGCTTACAAAAATCTTTCCTTGGATTTGGTTTATACAACCCGAAGCTGCTATGTCTCCGATTGCCCACTCCTGTTCTCATGGTCTCCTTTTGGAGCCCTTTTAATGTATTGGTCTTCATTGGAAAATTTCACAACCATACCTGATTTAATCAATGTCTAGGTTTTTTATATGTCACATGTTGGATCATTTTGCATTAGTTTTTCTTTATACCGTATTTCCTTGATTGTAAGACGCCCCATCGATTTGACACTTACAATCGAGGAAAATTACTTTTTCACTTACCATGTATCAAGAGAGGTCCCATGTCAGCGGAGGATGAAGCGGGCGGCGGTGGCAGGAGAGGTCCCACGTCTGCAGATGGTTGAAGATGGACAGTGGGTGGGAGTGCGGCAGCGGCAGGACAGGTCCCAAGTCTGCAGGTGAATGAAGATAAGACAGCAGGCCTGCGGTGGCGGTGGCGGTGGCGGTGGCGGCATGAGATCATTATAGCAGGATAGCTAAGCAGGAGCAAAGCGGCATAGGGGAATGACTGGGTTAGAGCGCACTGTAACCCGGATGTCGGATTTCGGTCAACTTCCGGTGTTAGTGTGCACCTCCCCAGCCGTCCCCCTATGCCGCTCTGCTCCTGCTCAACTCTCCTGCTACCGCTGCCACCGCAGGCCTGCTGTCTTATCTTCATTCACCTGCAGACTTGGCACCTGACCTGCCGCCGCCGCACTCCCGCCAGCTGTCCATCTTCAACCATCTGCAGACGTGGGACCTCTCCTGCCGCCGCCCCCCCCCCCCGCTTCATCCTCCGCTGACATGGGAGATCTCCTGAAACATGGTAAGTGAAAGAGGGGGTTAGTACAGTAGGCACATTTTTTTTCATTTTTATAATACATCGATTCTAAGACGCACCCCGATTTCAGACGTGAAAATCGGAAAAAGGTGCGTCTTAGAATCGAGGAAATAGGGTAGTATTTTTAATAGTATATATGCTACACACAGCACAAATTTGCATGTTTGTGAAGTGATTTGATTAGCGCTGATACATATCTATATACAGTTGTGTGAAAAAGAAAGTAAACCCTCTTTGAATTCCATGGTTTTACATATCCGGATATAATAATAATCCTCTATTCCTTAGCAGGTCTTAAAATTAGGTAAATAGAACCTCAGATGAACAACAACACATGACATATTACACCGAGTCATGATTTATTTAACAAAAATAAAGCCAAAATGGAGAAGCCATGTGTGAAAAACCAAGTACACCCTTACTGCTTCCAAAGGAATTAAGATGCTAAGTAGCAGACAGGTGCTGCTAATCAAATGCCCTTGATTAATTGAACATCAGCAAGTGCGACCACCTCTATAAAAGCCGAAGTATTAGCAGTTTGCTGGTCTGGAGCATTCAGGTGTGTGTTAACACAATGCCACTGAGGACAGACATCAGCAATGATCTTAGAGAAGCAATTGTTGCTGCCCATCAATCTGGGAAGTGTTAAAAGGCCATTTCCAAACAAATTTAAAGTCCATCATTCTACAGTGAGAAAGATTATTCAAAAGTGGAAAACATTCAAGACAGTTGCCAATCTTCCCAGGAGTGGACGTCCCAGCAAATTTATCCCAAGGCCAGACCGTGCAATGCTCAGAGAAATTGCAAAATACCCAAGAGTTACATCTCAGACTCTACAGGCCTCAGTTAGCATGTTAAATGTTAAAGTTCATATCAGTACAATTAGAAAAAGACTGAACAAGTATGGTTTGTTTGAAAGGGTTGCCAGGAGAAAGCCTCTTCTCTCTAAAAAGAACATGGCAGCACGGCTGCGGTTTGCAAAGTTGCAAAGTTGCATCTGAACAAACCACAAGACTTCTGGAACAATGTCCTTTGGACAGACGAGACCAAAGTGTAGATGTTTGGCCATAATGCGCAGCGCCACGTTTGGTGAAAACCAAACACAGCATATCAGCACAAACACCTCATACCAACTGTCAAGCACGGTGGTGGAGGGGTGATGATTTGGGCTTGTTTTGCAGCCACAGGACCTGGGAACCTTGCAGACATTGAGTCGACCATGAACTCCTCTGTATACCAAAGTATTCTAGAGTCATATGTAAGGCCGTCTGTCCGACAGCTAAAGCTAGGTCGAAATTGGGTCATGCAACAGGACAATGATCCCAAGCATACCAGCAAATCTACAACAGAATGGCTGAAAAAGAAAAGAATCAAGGTGTTGCAATGGCCCAGTCAAAGTAAAGACCTCAACCCGATTGAAATGCTGTGGCTGGACCTTAAGAGAGCTGTGCATAAACAAATGCCCACAAACCTCAATGAACTGAAGCAACGTTGTAAAGAAGAGTGGGCCAAAATTCCTCCACAACGATGTGAGAGACTGATAAAGTCATACAGAAAATGATTACTTCAAGTTATTGCTGCAAAAGGTGGTTCTACAAGCTATTCAATCATAAGGTATACTTAGTTTTTCCACACATGGCTTCTTCATTTTGGCTTTATTTTTGTTAAATAAATCATGACACGGTGTAATATGTCATGTGGCGTTGTTCATCGGCCCCTGCGAAGTCTCCAAACACCCCACCCCCCCCCCTCAAATCGTTTTTTTAGAACACCTTATGAAAGCGTTATTTGATCTTAACCAAACTTAGTGCATATATTTTACATACTATTTCGAACATCTTTGCAAATATTACATTTTTTCGTATTTTCAATGGTTTTCCAGTTACATTCCAGTGTTCCCCGTTACTGCGCGTGAGCTAAAAGTCGCGCGTGCTCTCCGAGTCTGTGAGTGCTAAATTTTATATTGAAATTGTGAAGCAGTGTAATCAGTAATGTAAATAAGTTCTGTTATAAACATTAACGTTTCTTTTGATAAATGGTAAAAAAAAAAAAATGTGTTTTTTTATATTTTAGTGATTTTATTCATGTGTATGCAGTCGGATTTTAAAAAACATGCCGCAATTAGGCACTTAACTGGTGCTGCCCTCCTACTCCAGCATCATTCGACGCCATGCCATCCGGCTAGCGCTGATAACGCGTGCACGCGTGCGCGGGTGCAAGCGTAGATCTATGCCGCCCCACAATGTTGCCGCCCCCGGGCCTAGCGGGAAATAGACGATACCGTTCTGTGGCTAACGAAATGCTTTTATTTGTGCGAGCTTTCGGGAAGCCCTGATCTCTTCTCCTGGCGGCGATGTTACACTGCATGAAGCAGGAAAGGGTTTCATTTAAACACAGTCCATGCTGGAATGTATCTGTGACTGAAACCTATCCCTCCCCCCTGTGCAGTATGCGATTTATGACTTACGGTGTTAAATAGTCCCTGAATGTCAGAGATGTAAGCGCGGGTGTGTGTATGTAAGTATGTAAGTATGTAAATGTATAAAGCTCCCACAGTGTATACAGCGCTTTACAAAAAGTGTGTGTGGAGTGGGAGTGTATATCAATGCTGTGGGTAGGTGTGGAAATGTAAGAGGGTGTTGCATTACTAAAAGTTGTGTAGATACTATGTGGTCCCTATTGGTATATATACACATTGTCTTTGTGTGCGTGCGTGCGTGATACAATGTACATATTCTGGCAACAAGGAACTTTAAACAAAACCAGCACCAAAACCACCCAAAAGTTTTTAAGGCAAAACTAAAACGAAGTGGATATCTCTAGCTTACACTGTTATTTGGCCTCTGCTTCATGATACCAGCAAGAGAACAAAAGGAAAGACTATTACAGTGACATCCTGGACAGCTGTTTCTTTATTACAGCATATGATTTGCAAGTTCCAACCATAACAACCTTCCCAGTACAGTGTCACTCATAGAAAACAAAGCAGCACATAGCGTACTCTGTTATTAGCATACTGTACGCTGCGGGTCTGTCAGCGTGTCCAGGTGAGAAGCATTTAAATATCATATAAAGCAACACAGGAATCAAACACTAATTTGCTCTGGAAATTGATTAAAATATAACATCAATATTTGCGAACACGCAAGCACATGTCGCACACTTTGTGGGTGTACGGGTCCGTGCTGCTGTGAGCGACAGTCTTGGAAGGTACTGTGTGTTGGTGTGTCACTGGGTAACTGTGTGATTGTGCATATGTGTGTGTATATGTGTGTGTGGGTGTGTGTATATATGTTTGTGTTGAGTTAATAATTTATTAAATAATATTTTTAAAATAAAAAAAAAAGACATGTTGTACAGTATGAATAAAAATTATTTTTATTGTGCAACGTTGATAAATATATATATATATATATACACATACATACATACACACATACAATACATACTTTTCTGAGTCTTCCCCCCCGTCGGCCGCCTCCACGCTCACACGCGCGTGCGGCCCTAGCATACAATGGCTGGCTAACCACAGCAAACTATAAGTGCCGTGTGCGAGCGCAGCAAGCGCGCCCACTATAGTACGGGCCTTAGAAGGACAGTACTTTCCACACCAAACCAGACACCAGCCTACTGATAAAACACACACTGATAATGTATCAGCCAAACCCAGCCCTAAATAACGCATACACGGAACTTCTTTGCAAGTAAGTGGCATGGTTTGGTTTCTAGCCAAAAAAAACTCAAGTAAACTGAAATTATAGCACTATAATAGATTCACTTTGCACAGCAGTTACCAACATAAATAAACAGTTCTCTGATTGTTTCCCACGGGGCTACCTAAAATAACAAAGGTTTCAACTGAAATCTAATGGGACGGAGCATAAACTAATTGTATCAGTCCACATGCTGTCGTACCACACGAACCTGGGGGTATGAGAGGGGTTTGCGCTCTTATACGAGTATTAATGTCAAGGGCACTTCTTTGAACAGATGCACCTGCTTTTGATGTTTCTTTTTTGCTTGCTAGTCAATCTCTTGGACAAATATGCTAATTTAACCACTTCAACATAAAACGACTAGCATATTCCATGTAACTTTCTCTTCTAGGATTTGCACAAATGCATAATGTTTTCTACCTATTCAACTACTCACAGTGACCCATCAAAGAAATATCTTTCTTACCTACACAGTTACATAGTAACATAGATGAGCTTGAAAAAAGACAAGACATATTGTCCATCAAGTTCAACCTATGCTAAATTCAAACGACACTTAGCCTATATTTGTATTTACAGTATTTTGAACCAGAGGAACGCAAACACAAAACCCCAGTGAAATATTCAATGCTGTCTCATAAGGGGGAAATACATTCCTTTCTGACCCCAAATAATAGCAATTCGATATCTAATTGGATCAATAACCTTCCAATGTTTACTTATTGGGGTGTACAGTACTTAGCTGCCGGTGCACTGGTTCCAGGGAGCGCCTGACGTCCCAAAGTAGCCCAGTAGGTAGTAAAGAAGCAGGCACACGGTCTTAATCCGCAACAATACCCCGTTATACCTTTCCTTTCTAAAAAGATGTCCAACCTTTTTTTGAAGATATCTATAGGATCTGCCATCACAGTCTCCATAGGTAATGAATCACACATTTTAACTGCCCTTACTGTAAAAACCTTCACTTTGTTGCTGGTGAAATCTCCTTTTTCCAACCTTAAGGGGTGACCCTGTAACGTTTGTACTGCCCTTGGGATGAATAGATATTTTGAAAGCTCATTGAATTGACACTGAATATATTTGTACAGTATATAGTTATCATATACCCTCTTAGATGCCACTTTTCTAATGTAAACAAATCTAATTTAGCTAGCCTCTCCTCATAACTAAGATTGTCCATCCCCTTTATTAATTTGGTGGCTTTTCTCTATACATTTTCTAGTACCATAATGTCTTTTTTATGGAGTGGTGCCCAAGACTACCCCATATTCAAGGTGTGGTCTTACTAAGGCTTTATAGAGGGGCAAGGTGTGGTCTTACTAAGGCTTATTTCCCTTCTATCTATTCCCAAGTTCAATGCAAGATAAGATCTTATTTGCTTTTGCAGCTACTGCATAACATTGGGCACTATTGCTAAGCCTAATTTTGACCCATTTAATTTGTAAGTCGCCTGTTTATTCTGGTTTCCCAAATGGATAACCATTCATTTATCTGTATTAAACCTCATCTGCCATTTACCTGCCCACGTTTCCAGTCTCTCCAAGTCCTTCTGGAGAGAAATTACATCCTGCTCTGATTCTATTACCTTACACAATTTAGTGTCATCAGCAAAGATGGAGACTTTGCTCTCGATCCCAACCTCAAGGTCATTAATAAACAAGTTAAAAAGCAGGGGTTCCAATACCGATCCCTGAGGTACTCCACCAACGACTTAAGCACAACCTGAAAAAGTTCCATTTATGACAACCCTCTGTTGTCTATCCTTCAACCAGTTTTCAATCCAGGTGCAAATATTTTTCCCCAGTCCAATTTGCTTTATTTTGTACACTAATTTCATGTGTGAAACCGTATCAAAAGCCTTTGCAAAATCTAAGTAGACCACATCAACTGCATTACCCTGGTCTAAATTCCTACTTACCTCCTCAAAGAAACAAATAAGGTAAGTTTGGCATGATCTATTCTTCATAAATCCATGTTGACCACTACTAATAATTTTGTTTTCCTTTAGGTATTCCTGAATATTATCTCATACTAAAACTTCAAGTAGATTCCCCACTATTGAAGACAGGCTTACAGGTCTGTAATTCCCCGGTTGTGATCTTGCTCCCTTTTTAAATATAGGCACCACTTCTGCTTTACGTCAATCTTGTGGTACCAAGGGATATAATGCCTAATATATGTACGATAGTCAACTGGTTTCCTTTTTGGCACTTTCTGTTGTTCTTTTTAACGAAAATGTCTGTTTTAATGCAACTTTTCCACCTACTTACAAGGTTTGATTATGTTGTCAAGAATATTAGGCCGATTATGATTCCAAAACTATGATCTTGTATTTTTTTTAATTAAATATAGACCTACAGTACATCTATACAGAAAACTTAGAGCGCAATTTTCTCAAGGAATATGAACAAATTAAGCAGCACGTGACAACCATGTCTTGTAATGAACAGCACTTGAGTACAATTAACCTTTGAATTTAGCACAGTTCATTGGCATTTAATTTTTTAGCCCTTTTTGGAAAAGTCATTATCAATTGTTAATGTTTATTTATTTATTTAACCCATGAGCATTGGTCAAAGTGGTTAAAAAAAACAACAGTTGAACTGTGTTGTGCTTTGAAAATGCTGAATTTATTAAACATTGTTGAAGGCCATATTTCAGAAAACTACAATATTTCTGCTAAAAAAAATGTGGCATCCTAAAATCATGCAATTTTTCTTTAAATAGAAAGTAAAACTGAAAGTGTGTAAAGAAGTAATGGTATTTTTTTTACCCATTAGTGCCATAACACTTCAACCCCAACACAAGTTTTTCAGCCCACCAGCAATATCCCGCTCAAATTACATTTATTTCAACGGAGTAAAAATGTGAAAATGTCCGCTACTATGTGGGACATACATGTAACGCTTCATCCTACAGACGTTTCACAATAAAACTTTGATATAGAGTCTAGAGCAGTGTTTTTTAACCAGGGTTCCCCCGTGCGCCCCTAAAGTGTTCCGTGCAATTTTCAGGTAATTTGAAAATTGTACCAAATACAGAAGAATGTACAATGCATCTGATCTCAGACGCGCTATTAGAGAGGGTTGGGGTTCCTTACAATGCATCTGATCTCAGACGCGCTATTAGAGAGGGTTGGGGTTCCTTACAATGCATCTGATCTCAGACGCGCTATTAGAGAGGGTTGGGGTTCCTTACAATGCATCTGATTACAGACACGCTATTAGAGAGGGTTGGGGTTACAATGCATCCGATCTCACATGTGCTATTAGAGAGGGTTGGGGTTTCTTACAATATATCTGATCTCAGACGCGCTATTAGAGAGGGTTGGGGTTCCTTACAATGCATCTGATCTCAGACGTGCTATTAGAGAGGTTTGGGGTTCCTTACAATGCATCTGTTCTCACATGTGCTATTAGAGAGGGTTGGGGTTCCTTACAATGCATCTGATCTCAGACGCACTTTTAGAGAGGGTTGGGGTTCCTTACAATCCATCTGATCTCAGACGCACTTTTATAGAGGGTTGGGGTTCCTTACAATGCATCTGATCTCAGACGTGTTATTAGAGAGGGTTGGGGTTCCTTACTATCAGGATGTATGGAACCCTCGGAGGTAACATGGAAACCTACAAAAGACAGGGGACTGAAATAAGTGAAATCTGTCAGGTTTTATTGTTCCAATAAAATAAATAAGTTCAGTTTTGGAAAACAGTGGAGTCAGCAAAGTGTGCAGAGCTACAAGCAAAATGTGATGGTAGCTATTGGAACAAACAAGACAGGGGGCAGAAAGTGCTAAGGGCAAACTAAGGTTAGCTGCAAGAATTGCAGTGCTACATGCAAAAGCAATAGTAGCAGGGGACAAACAATAAACTGGAGGCAAATAGTGGAAGGGGAATACAAGATAACAAACAAGAAGGTATCTGTAGACTGCAGAACTAGGAGCCTGAATAAAAAGGAACAGGGAAAGACACAGCACTAGGGAACAAAGAATAACCTGACTGCTAACTTGTGAACAGAAAGTTGATAAGCAAAGAACTAGCTGACTGGGTGGGGTTTTATACCCAAACTAAAATGGTAGCTGGACTCATGGACTGTTCTAGTTCTTACCAGTTCTGGACCTGAACTTGACTCCTCTATGTGCCCCTACAGGTCCACGAGGAGTAGTGAGGGAGGGAATCAAGACATTTACAATGCATCTTATCTCAGTTGAGAATCCATTGTTGCTTGCAATCCTGAAGGCATCAAATGGTTTTCTCACAGGCACTGCAGATGGTTATGGTACTTCTCCTCCTCACATTGTATAGTGGTGATACTGGAGAGTGGGTTATTGTGCAGTGCGTCAATATAGCCAAAGCCCCATTGGGTTGGCTGTGGGCAGGTTCCCTTGCATACTTATCACTCACAGGCATTAAGCACCTGTTGTTCATCGGTATTATCCTCCTCACTATCCCTGTGTAAAGTTAAATCGGTAATCATCAGCTCCAATGCTGATTGCTGAGGAAGGAACTATATAGTCATATAGTGAAGTTATGTGCCATTATGTTGTAGTCACAGATATAATTACAGACAGATATACAGCCTGGGGATATATGATGCACAGCATAAGAATTATAAGCACTGACTGCCTGAAAACAATTTGCTTTAGTCCGTCAAGTAGACTCCACGTCACAGTATCACTCACTACTAGCAACTACCAACTTGAACTCCAATATGCTACTGGTATATCCAACATGCTACTGGCATATCCAACATGCCACTGGTATATCCAATATGCTACTGGTTTATCCAATATGCTCCTGGTATATGCAATATGCTACTGGTATATCCAACATGCTACTGGTATATGAAATATGCTCTGTGTGTCTGTGCACTGTTTATGGCGTGTGAAGTGCAGAATTTCAGATGTTGGCACTTTTCTCACCAGCAGTTATAAGCAGTTATAAGTTGTTAAAGTTTGTCACATTTTTTAAAATCCTGACAACTTTTCTCACAAACAGTAGAAAAACAGTAGAAAATGTGTCAGATACACAAACTAGTGCGTTTCGCAAATCTTTTAGCACAACGCAAGCTGAATACAGTTACGCAATTGGCCATGAGGTTAATTTTTCTTCAATTCTTTTGGGGAAGATGTGTGCTGCCAAACATACTGAGGTGTCTCCACTCTATCCAGATCTTATCCATGCAAACATACTGAGGTGTCTCCACTCTATCCAGATCTTATCCATGCAAACATACTGAGGTGTCTCCACTCTATCCAGATCTTATCCATGCAAATATACTGAGGTGTCTCCACACTATCCAGATCTTATCCATGCAAACATACTGAGGTGTCTCCACTCTATCCAGATCTTATCCATGCAAACATACTGAGGTGTCTCCACTCGATCCAGATCTTATCCATGCTAACATACTGAGGTGTCTCCACTCTATCCAGATCTTATCCATGCAAACATACTGAGGTGTCTCCACTCTATCCAGATCTTATCCATGCAAATATACTGAGGTGTCTCCACTCTATCCAGATCTTATCCATGCAAATATACTGAGGTGTCTCCACACTATCCAGATCTTATCCATGCAAATATACTGAGGTGTCTCCACACTATCCAGATCTTATCCATGCAAACATACTGAGGTGTCTCCACTCGATCCAGATCTTATCCATGCAAACATACTGAGGTGTCTCCACTCTATCCAGATCTTATCCATGCAAACATACTGAGGTGTCTCCACTCTATCCAGATCTTATCCATGCAAATATACTGAGGTGTCTCCACTCTATCCAGATCTTATCCATGCAAACATACTGAGGTGTCTCCACTCTATCCAGATCTTATCCATGCAAATATACTGAGGTGTCTCCACTCTATCCAGATCTTATCCATGCAAACATACTGAGGTGTCTCCACTCTATCCAGATCTTATCCATGCAAACATACTGAGGTGTCTCCACTCTATCCAGATCTTATCCATGCAAACATACTGAGGTGTCTCCACCCTATCCAGATCTTATCCATGCAAACATTCTGAGGTGTCTCCACCCTATCCAGATCTTATCCATGCAAACATACTGAGGTGTCTCCACTCTATCCAGATCTTATCCATGCAAGCAAACAATGATACATAATACACACATGGAACGTCACAAAAATAGTGTTCATTTAGTTATATCAGAAAATGTCAATACAAACAAGTACAAACAAAATCTGACATAACATTGTTTGCTATGTCCATTCACATTCCTAAACCTTGTCTTTACACGCTTAGTGCTAGCCTGGTTTATATGATGGTGATTTAGCAAATCACCTTTTATCTTGGCATTCCTACTAGCATGGGAACAACACATCATTTTATCGTTGCAATTTTTACTATCAAATCACCTTTGGTTTTAAGTGTTTTCCAAGATACCGGAGGATACAAAGCCGTATTTATGAAACTTCAAGATAATCTGAAAACACTAACCTGCAGAGTGGGATTATAATAACGCCTAAATTATGTTTGCGGTAATCCACACCAGATTTGTGTGACAACACATCTAAATATGCCAAGAAACACAATAGTAGGTAATCTAACAGTCCTTGAGATTCATAATGTGTCACTTGATCAAATGCCTCAGGAGAACAAACAGGTTACTGTACATTGTCAGCTTGTCACTACCGATTAATAGATATTTGAGAACATATATGATATCATATAAAGGATTAGATCTTCCTAAACACGGAGCAGCAATATAACAGAGAACAGCCAGGCACACGCCCATTCTCCAAAGTTACAATGGTGCTCTCTGATCAGTGACTATCCTCACGCAATCATGTAGCAGCAAAGTTACCAAGAGGGGAAAAGAGGTGTGTAACACTTTCCCGGCATTTTGCAGGATCATTATTTTTAAGTATGTAATATACAGTAGGAACACATCTATTCTGGGGCAACTGTCCCCTTCTTCAGGTGTAGTAGTCCCCCAAAGGTTGTGTTCTTACACAATCTTACACACCTAATAAGACTAAATATACTCAATGCCTTGTTTAAGTCTCCTGGCGGGTAAGGCCGAGCTCACACTGCCTGCTACGGCCGCATGCTTCCGTGTGCGCCTCCGTCGCGCACTCCTGCAGCCCAGCGATCTGTGAGCTAGCTGCAAGAGTAGGGTCGCGGTGATTGGGGGCATGGTGGGGGCGTGACGAACGCGTCACGGAGCTGGTTCGCCTTTACTGGCTGAACCAGCTCACGTGACGCGACTGCAGCCTGAAATGTCAATTTGGGTTGTGGCGGCAAAATGTACATAAATGTTTTAGCTCCAAGGTAAAACGGAAACATTGATACTGCCGATCAAATCCCCCTTCCTACCATAAATAAATCCTGTATTAATAACTTCTGACCCGCTACCCTAACGTGTGCATGCTTTACATGGCCTTTCTTTGTTTTTTCTCTCGTGTCATAATGGACACTTTTCACATATATGTTTTTTAAGGACTTAGAACAATATATGTGGTTAGTTATGGAACCAATAGACAACATAAGCTAAACTTGTCACGTATGTTTCTAGTTGAATTTTATACATTAGATTATTTATTTGTATTACGCCCGTTTCCATGCAATCCTGGTCAATGTCACTGCCCCCCAATTTCTCAGGTGCAATAGTGTCCCAAACATGCATTAATATTCCTATACCGTATGCCTTTATTTTAAATAGCAAAATTAATCTTCTTGACTTCATGATAAATTCGTTATTTTAATGCAACCTTTTTGTGACATCCCAATCTCTATATACAGTATATGAAAAAGCGGCAGGTAAGACAAGGTATCACTGTATTTACTGCGATATCTTGCACAGTAAAAACACTGCAATACGTTAAAGATCCTCCGTCTGAGGAGTATGTACCCAAACAAATTCACACCGATGCTCTACTGAAAATCACTGTTCTTTCAATTTAAATCTTCCCGTATGTCCTTGTCCCCAAACCACAGTGCTCATGATAAGCACCATATTAAAATATATATCTTTTAGAGAGCTGGGCGCACAGACCAGCAGACGTGATTGAATGGTATGCGCGGCGTGGTGAATGGTATGCGCGGCGTGGTGAATGTATGCGCGGCGTGGTGAATGTATGCGCGGCGTGGTGAATGGTATGCGTGGCGTGGTGAATGGTATGCGCGGCGTGGTGAATGGTATGCGCGGCGTGGTGAATGGTATGCGCGGCGTGGTGAATGGTATGCACGGCGTGGTGAATGGTATGCACGGCGTGGTGAATGGTATGCGCGGCGTGGTGAATGGTATGCACGGCGTGGTGAATGGTATGCGCGGCGTGGTGAATGGTATGCGCGGCGTGGTGAATGGTATGCGCGGCGTGGTGAATGGTATGCGCGGCGTGGTGAATGGTATGCACGGCGTGGTGAATGGTATGCACGGCGTGGTGAATGGTATGCGCGGCGTGGTGAATGGTATGCGCGGCGTGGTGAATGGTATGCGTGGCGTGGTGAACGGTATGCACGGCGTGGTGAATGGTATGCGTGGCGTGGTGAATGGTATGCACGGAGTGGTGAACGGTATGCACGGAGTGGTGAATGGTATGCACGGCGTGGTGAATGGTATGCGCGGCGTGGTGAATGGTATGCACGGAGTGGTGAATGGTATGCACGGAGTGGTGAATGGTATGCGCGGCGTGGTGAATGGTATGCACGGAGTGGTGAATGGTATGCGCGGCGTGGTGAACGGTATGCACGGCGTGGTGAATGGTATGCGCGGCGTGGTGAACGGTATGCGCGGCGTGGTGAATGGTATGCGCGGCGTGGTGAATGGTATGCGCGGCGTGGTGAATGGTACGCACGGCGTGGTGAATGGTACGCACGGCGTGGTGAATGGTACGCACGGCGTGGTGAATGGTATGCGCGGCGTGGTGAATGGTACGCACGGCGTGGTGAATGGTACGCACGGCGTGGTGAATGGTATGCGCGGCGTGGTGAATGGTATGCACGGCGTGGTGAATGGTATGCGTGGCGTGGTGAATGGTATGCACGGCGTGGTGAATGGTATGCACGGCATGGTGAATGGTATGCACGGCGTGGTGAATGGTATGTACGGCGTGGTGAATGGTGTACTGATGTAGAGGATTACCAACAGGTCCGGTTTTCAGGATATCTCTGCCTCAGCACAGGTGGTGCAGTCGAAGACTGAGCCGCTGATAGAGTCAACTGTGCTGCAGCAGGGATATCCTGAAAACCTGACCTGTTGGTAGCTCTTCATGACTGGAGTTGACCAGTCCTGATGTAGATCTTTGTTTGAAAATGATGGTGTCCATTTTAATCCAACTTGATGAGTCTGAAAAGAATATATTCTCTGCAAGTGTGTTCTTATAATGTATAGTGACATGTCCTTATAACCAGTGGTTGACAAATCACCAAAAAATCTACTCGCCACACAAAAAAATCTACTCGCCACCTAGTACCAAACGTGTGCTGCTTGGGCCAATATTTACTCGCCCGGGGGTTAAATCCACTCGCCGGGGGCGAGCAAATGTATAGGTTTGTCGAACACTGCTTATAACGCATAGTGACATGTCCTTATAACGTATAGTGACATGTCCTTATAATGTATAGTGACATGTCCTTATAACGCATAGTGACATGTCCTTATAACGTATAGTGACATGTCCTTATAACGTATAGTGACATGTCCTTATAACGTATAGTGACATGTCCTTATAATGTATAATGACGTTCTTATAATGTATAGTGACATGTTCTTATAATGTATCGAGACATGTCCTTATAATGTATAGTGACATGTTCTTATAATGTATAGAGACATGTTCTTATAATGTATAATGACATGTTCTTATAATGTATAGTGACATGTCCTTATAACGTATAGTGACATGTCCTTATAACGTATAGTGACATGTCCTTATAATGTATAGTGACATGTTCTTATAATGTATAGTGACATGTTCTTATAATGTATGGTGACATGTTCTTATAATGTATAGTGACATGTCCTTATAACGTATAGTGACATGTTCTTATAATGTATAGTGACATGTTCTTATAATGTATAGTGACATGTTCTTATAATGTATAGTGACATGTCCTTATAATGTATAGTGACATGTTCTTATAATGTATAGTGACATGTTCTTATAATGTATAGTGACATGTTCTTATAATGTATAGTGACATGTCCTTATAATGTATAGTGACATGTTCTTATAATGTATAGTGACATGTCCTTATAATGTATAGTGACATGTTCTTATAATGTATAGTGACATGTTCTTATAACGTATAGTGACGTTCTTATAATGTATAGTGACATGTCCTTATAATGTATAATGATGTTCTTATAATGTATAGTGACATGTTCTTATAATGTATAGTGACATGTTCTTATAATGTATAGTGACATGTCCTTATAATGTATAATGATGTTCTTATAATGTATAGTGACATGTCCTTATAATGTATAATGATGTTCTTATAATGTATAGTGACATGTCCTTATAATGTATAGTGACATGTTCTTATAATGTATAGTGACATGTCCTTATAATGTATAATGATGTTCTTATAATGTATAGTGACATGTCCTTATAATGTATAATGATGTTCTTATAATGTATAGTGACATGTTCTTATAATGTATAGTGACATGTCCTTATAATGTATAATGATGTTCTTATAACGTATAGTGACATGTCCTTATAATGTATAATGATATTCTTATAATGTATAGTGACATGCTCTCTGGAGACGGCACAGGAATAATGTAAATGAATACAATGTATGGCTGTTTGGATTCCAATGCATTGAATGACACGGTGAAATCTGCTTTCCTGTGCCGGAGAGGAGATCAGCCTCATTCCAATTAATGGGACAAAATCTTTAGCATGGGGAAGTGGCTTCGCAGCATATTCAGTAATATACATCACAGTGTTGTACAGCATTGATATGCAGTGCAAAAATATTCTCATTATTTTACCTTCTGACCTTCAGGACCCCGATCCCCCATCAAACCAAATGGCCCTTTATCCCCCTGTAATACAGAAAACATAACAGTATTGTTTATTTTGTTTATTTAAGATGGAGTAAATATTACGCATTGCTACATACTGTAAAAAAAAAACCCCCATATATATTCCAGAAACTGCGCGTTTTCAGGGGTACAAAATGTCAGTTGAGTTTTATGTTGGTTGTAATTTCTCCTACAAACTGAATGAAAGAGGGAGTAATTCGCAGAAGACAATATTAAAACACCAAGACTTCCTGGCACTAGGAAGCCTGGGAATTCGGAGGCTATTTAATTCAGGGAAGATTTAACGTAATGTAAGTTTGCTTTGACGCACTGCATCAAATAACCAGAGAGCTTTTCAACTACCTTAGAGCTGAGAGAGAAATAATACGGCACAGAGCGGCACAATGTGATACATCTCATGTGATCATCCACGTGCCACCAATCCCATCACAAGATGGCGGACATGGAGCAAATATTGGACCAAAGTACTTGGATACACTGTGCAAAAAGGTGCAACATTAAATCCCATTTCTTAGCTCCAGTTTTAGTTTGATATCTCCTCTTTGTGTTTAAAATAATTTATGACAAAAAACATCCTTCACTTTTCCTCTTAGTTGCATGTCCTCTTCTCTCCTCCAGTACATTCAGGAATTGTTTGCAAAGACAAGTTTCATTGGAATGACTGTATGTGCCCCCTATCCACAACGGAGTTACTGTAATGTCTGTTATACAGTATTATCAGAGATCAGATCTCTCAGTGCTAGCAGGCTGCACTCCATGGAATACATAACATGCCGATTACCAGTGTTAGCGAGATTTGTAAAGCGATGAGATACAGGAGAGGTAGGCACATCTTGGAAAACTAAAACTAAACAGAAAAAGGCACATTTCTATGAGAGAGTCATTGTTAAGGAATGTCTGAATTGTTTATGGCTCTGCTATCCTGCAGTTTAAACGTCTACTCAACCCTAGGGGATTACACACGGAGGCTTTGCTGCATATTCAGGTAATTATTTCAGTGTAAAGGGAATTTTGTGAAACTTCTTCACATCCTTAGCTGCCGGTGGAGCATTGCCCCATGTGGGTATACGTATCACTTGGAACATACAGTACCAGCTAATCAGCATACACAGACATGCAATCTTTATCAGACCAATCAGATTCTGTTGTCCTCTTTTTTTAAGGAGTGATACTTATTACTCGCAGTTGTGACACCAGTCACTTTGTTTATTACACATACTTACCATCATTTTTGGAACTGCGTGGAAAGATCGTTATTAAAGAATTAATACATGCTGCTATGTGAATTATTAGATTCCTTATAGATATTTCACTTTTCGTAGAATTCAAGGCTGATGATATAATTTGATCATGTTATTCTGCTGAAATAACTCTGCGTATAAATAAATTAAAGCCCCAAACAGTATATGTTCGTTTTATTGCTGCATTGAGTTTCCTGTTACAGATATACAGAACCAATGCTATTTCCTAACAGTTACAGTCTGGCTTTCATGGCTCTCATTGTGTTTTTGTCTATTTAGTGTTAACACTTGCCAAGCCAAATGTTTTTGTGGGAAAAGTGGAGAGTGTGGTTATAATTCAAGGTTCAATAAAGATTTAGCTGCAATGTAATAGAGTTACTTGTTAAAAAATTCTGTCTCAACTATGAGTCAAAAAATAACTACAGTCTACATATTATCAGTCTATATTATGCTAAGATAGCAGTGGAATCGCACAACAGGTCCGGACCAGCAGGCATGTTGTAAAGAGCTGCTTTGCTTCTTACAGCTATTGTGAAGCACTTAAAGATGTGCTACTAACAAGAATAATACCGTGAACCAGTGATTCACAAGGGTAACGTTTCCGAAGTGCACGGCAGACAGCACGTAATCCTGGTCACTCCTCAGCCTGATCACCAATAGAAGCCACTTATAAACCGTACTGCTGGTAAGCACCGTCTATAGAAACCGCATTAGTAACAATTCAAAGGCACAAATTGACAACATATTGTGCACTTTCCGTTCCCAATAATAAGCAAGCATATGATATAAACAAATAGAGCAGATGTGCTGGGTTTTGTAGCCTGTATAGTTATATTTATAAAACATTTAAAAAACTGAAGTAACCTATTGTGCTGTTAAGCATGTTCAACCGGTAACAAAGTATATGTAATGCAACTGCCCATTTCCCAATTACAATTTTAACTGCTGAACAAAACTTCTTAGAAGGAAAAGTACAGAACATATGACCTTTTCTCCAGGTGGCGCCTGCCCCGGGGACGATCCTGGATCTCCTTTAGGACCCTGTTGAACAAATTGAAAGAACAGAGTCAATACACACCAAGCGGATGATTTCAATTCACTGATTATACCCATTAATGATCCATGAGACATCCCTCCACAGGAGTGGAGTCCAGTTTCAAAACACATGAAATAAGAATAGCCAAGTAGATTTCCATGAATTTCCTTTAAAGTCCGCCTCTTCTTTTTTCTAGTGCTACAGTCCAGACCTACTATACAAAATTATACACATACAATGAAATGTGTAACGTAACATTGTAGCACTGCAGCTTTGGAAATTGTTGGTTAGACTGAGTACAAGTATTTAAGTTAGAACACCTTTGGTGATTTAAAGCCTGACAAATAACTATTCGCGAGCGCTGCCTTTCAATCTTACATTTATTGTCATTATTTTACGGAAAACCATATGTATCAATTCAATGGGGAAGAATTTGTCAATGGCTAGAAAACATTTACATCTGTTTCTGCTTCTTCCAAACGACTGGTCTCTAAAAAGCCCAACCATGGGTAAAACGGGAGAGATGTGGAACACGCCTCTGCTTTTTACCAATAAAGAAGTGGATTGGTAAAGATTGGACCTGTAATTGGGGCACTATTGTTTCACGCCAACTGATGATAAATACAAAACCAAATTACCATCAGCACTTGGACAATTTTTACAGATGATTAAACTTTTCAGACATGCTAGGTCTTATCTAATAATAAAAAACAAAAATAAACAAATTACCACCTGTGCCCACCAGTAACCTTACCGGGTCTTTGTTTTTATTAATGGGTCAGATTTTGCAGATGAAGCTTGGAACAATAAGTGGTAACACCCCAAGTTAGGCAGACAGTGGGGGACTCTTTGTTGTATGATAACTTCGGCAATTAGGCACCTCTTAGAACGGGGCCATGTTGGAAAATGATGTAATCATTATGAGGATATCAACATTATCATACTAGTTATTATGTTGAATCCCAGCACCGACAGAAGCAGGGAGAGCGTTTTGCCATGAAACGTGATGTCACATGCTGCCGTGACGTCATGACGCCGTGGCCCTGCCGGAGGAGGGCCGCTCGTCAAGGTAAGTCCCCATAACTACTTTACAGGGGGGCCCCCGCCGCTGCCAGTATGCTGCCTTGTGCCCTGCAAAGCCTAAGGCTGGCCCTGCCTAGTCCTGCGAGTATAACGTGTGCCGAGAGAAATGTGCCATTGACCCAATTCCATCACATTCATAAGCGTTTAAAATAAATAGCAACATACAAACTTCACAAAGAATGTAGCTGGACAAAACGCAAAGTTATCATCCAGTGTCTATTCAAAGCAAGTTACTGAGAGACTCAGGAAGGGGGTGGAATTCATTCCAGATTCTCCTCTTCCTGTTGCTTATTCCACACTCTGCAATCAAAACTGCCCCCACAAAAACCACAGCTTTAAGATCACCACTTTATTGCCATTTTAAACATAGCTTCTATTCAATTTTTGGTACAGGTTGCGTGTATAATCACCACAAATTACACACTGCTATTTTGTTCAAGAGCATGAAAAATACATCTTCAAGTCCTTTTAACCCTTTGGGTGCTGAAGGGTCCACGGAGCCAGAGTTCTCCGAAGAGGACAAGCGATTGCTCCGTGAATGGAAGGCGGGGAATCATTCTCCTCCTGTTTCTCATCAGTGTAGATCGTGTCCTGCGTCCTGTGCCCGACTTGTTCTCCCCCAGCAAAACTAGCATCTTTATGTAGCTACTACCTCATGGGACCCCCTGAGTGACAGACCCCGTGACTTAGTTGCAATGTCTTGGGGTACTCGGGCTTAAAGATTTCATGTGCTTCTTCACACGGCTACAAGGCGGCATGATGTTGATGTTTTATGTGAACAGAAACATGGGCAGCATAAACCGCTTAAATAATAACATGAAGCATGTAAGTGGCAGTCATTATAAGATCTACCGAAGTACAAGAGGTTAGAACATCGCATGCTGCACCATGGTCTATATACATCTATATAGTACCAATGTATGCTTTAGCTGCTAAATATCATAAAGCGAGTGGGGAGCATAGCTGCTCGTTTGTTTCAAACCTGATCTCATTATCCAGCTGCTCAGAATGGGACTCGAACACGCTCTCCTCGAGACCTATTCAGCATTTGCGCTCAATCTTACTTGTAGCCTTATGGATAAAAATACACACGTCACCTCCTTTTCCAGCAATATTCTAAACTTTGATATATCTTCCAATATAAAGCCTCGTTATTATACACAAGGTGGCATGATAGTTACGGTAATCATGTACTGTATACATTTTTTGGGCGGATTGGCTGGGTCCCTTGAGTCACAGATTTCTGCTGATCAGTCTATCATTGATAATCCACATGGTGGATTAATAACGCCCGTGCAGAGCGTGTTAAAAATCTGCACCCGGGATAAATCCGAGGGGAGAGAGGGCGGGTTTTTAACGCTCCGAGTGCAGATTCCTGATTCAATATGGAATCTGAGTGCGGATTCTTAAATTTCGCCCAAATTATATCCAAAGGCGGAACATGATTAATCCGCTCTGATTTTTTAGTACCCAATCCGCACAGCTATTTTGGTGGGAGGGATGGGATTTGGTCTAAAATTCTGGGAAAGGGATTGGGACCAGTTCTTCCAGCTCTAATACAGATAAATTATATACACAAGAGAACAATACAGAGTTGACTATGTATCAAGGTCATTTTTACAGCAAAACTGTGTCTCTCGACACCTATGTATTAAAGCATTTTGAACCCATTCAGCCCTAGCTTGCACCTTGGGGAGAGTCAGTAGGAGGAGTTGGGGGGAGTTAGATGGTGCACAGATTATAATGAGATGTATCACATTCTGCATCTCTGTCCCAGTTTGCACCTTGGGGAGAGTCAGTAGGAGGAGTTGGGGGAGTTACATAGTGCACAGATTATAATGAGATTTTCACATTCTGCATCTCTGTCCCAGTTTGCACCTTGGGGAGAGTCAGTAGGGGGAGTTGGGGGGAGTTACATGGTGCACAGATTATAATGAGATGTATCACATTCTGCATCTCTGTCCCAGTTTGCACCTTGGGGAGAGTCAGTAGGAGGAGTTGGGGGAGTTACATAGTGCACAGATTATAATGAGATGTATCACATTCTGCATCTCTGTCCCAGTTTGCACCCTGGGGAGAGTCAGTAGGGGGAGTTGGGCGGAGTTACATAGTGCACAGATTATAATGAGATTTGTCACTGTCCACGTCTCTCTGCGCCATTTTTTTTTTGCATTTCATTTGGCCCCAAAAGTGTTCCATATTTGAAGTGGCGGAAGTGTACAATTCTGCCTCAGGTGTAAGGAACGGAGCAGTACGTCTAAACACACTTTTCTCTACATTGATACATAGACCCGAGAAACTTTATAAAATGACACATATAGCCACATATACTAAACCCTGCCAGTACAAAGCAACGCCAGTGAAGAGTTGTATGCCGTTTAGTGAATAAAGCCAAACATGCCTGGTTCATTTGATGAAAAAAGTCGCGGCAGGAAAATTAGAGCAAGTGGAAGGGTTTCCTACTATCAAACAGGGAACCTTTCTAGAAACAAGAGCAGCTGTTTTATGTTAAACGGGGCACACTTGAATAACATTCTCTTGTTTTAGTCTAAAGAAACGTAAGATGTGTACTTAAAAACCCTTTTGTATAAGGAATCTTTTATCTGAAAGCTTTGTTATGGCTGTTTAACACATGCTTGGATTATGATTGTAAGCACATGGTGCACACTACGCAGTGATCCTCAGACAACACGGTGACTTCAAAGGATTACAGCGTGACTGGCTGTGTGTCAGTGAGAGCCATGAAGACATGTATCTAATAACCACAATAAAATACAATTCCGACTTTCTACTTCAGGTTGTATTTCTTTTCCTCCAAACAGAAACTTTTTTGGAACAGTTGTACTGTTATGGCAGTTGTGCAAGTCTTACTCATTCCCACACTTGGTGTCTGGGAGAGACACAAACAAAGGAAACGAGTTGTGTGTAAGAGGACTGCGAGAGGGCAGTGTAATTGTTTTTTAAGGGACAATGAGCAGTCACTAAAGAAAATCTCCCTGCATAGAAATAAGAACAGAGCAGCGGATAACGGATAACTGTACTTAAAGCAGCAGGGTGTGGGGGAGAGGAGGCGATCTGTGGTCCTCTGATCTCTGCGCCCAACCCCCATGTGGTCCTCTGATCTCTGTGACCCCCCCCCATGTGGTCCTCTGATCTCTGCGCCCAACCCCCCTCCCCAACCCCAATACCTGAGATAATATAGTCAGCCTCTCCCCAGTGCCAAATAGAGAGCTGCAACTTCATTGAGAGAAGACAACACGCCTTTCTCCTGGTGACCCCGCTGCTATATGTGTAGTTATTTTTGTGTTACACATCAGTACAAAAATACGCAAACATCTTAGGAACCAGGAGTCCCCACGTAAGTCGTGGGTCTGTGTATTAGCCCTGTGGGACCCCCGACTTCAGGTACGATTTAAATAATAAAAAAAACAAACAGCCAAAATGGGGACTTCAGCTTTAAAAAGCTCATTACATTCCTTATATACAGAGGGTACCCTCATGTTAGCACTTTGAGGTGTCATGTTATCCACGGTTGAAGTAGGATGGTATTGCAAGGTATTCCGTATCACTACTGCTTATTTACAAAATGGCGGTAACATTAAAAGCACAGCAGAAATCTTTTGACAATAGGTTCCAAAAGAGCCAACCATTCTAACCCTGCTGCTTCAATGTGGAGATCCCTACCTAATCTCAAGGTTCTGGTTCTCCAGAACACAGACCCCCTCCTACATTTAATCTAATCCCAAAGTACACTCCCACATGTAGTCTGAGCCAGGCTCATGACATACAGCTCTCTTCCTCCTTCATGATTCCTTTTCATGCCCGCCTCAAAGACATCTCCATGGCTACCCCAACTATGGAACTCCTTAACCCACTGTCACGATCGAGAGGATTTGGCCCGGGATTAAAGGGGTTACACCCCCATTTGGCCACCCTCTACTCTCATCAGGGAAGCAAGGGGTTAACTGGACTGAGGTCCAGTAATGTGTTTTGCCTTGCTTCAATATCCAAATGTTTATTCCCCTGTGTAAATGTATTGTGTTATCCTGGTGTTTGCACCCACACATACACTAGGGTTGATGCGGGAGGGAAAGGGTTAATGTTAAAACAGTGATTCTAGCCCTTTGTTTAAGTTACCCTCAAAGATGCCTGCCGACTAAGGAATGCAAATGGTCAGGAGAGCGACCAACTGTTTAGGAAGCAGACCCCTGATCAAAGGCTCAGCCACTCTACCTGTTTGCATGAAGTTGGAGTGGGTTGAGAGTGTTATAACTCACACTTACAAACCATAGTATCCTGCCAGACACTCCATTGGTAGACTGGCCAAACGCCTCTGATTTAGGAGTGGGGCTAAAGAATGAGTGACCTTATTAAATATAAGAATATTATGAGATGTCCCCGGCTGAACGTGCTAAAAGCTACATATGTGTATTCGTGGTACTGATCCGCAAATAATGATTACAGACACCTGAGGTTTAATAGATACTAAGAGCCAGATATTAATATCTCTCTTAATTTTAGTATTACACGGTAATATTTAGTCTCATTGGGAGCGTCATGCGTGCCGGAATGTATTAATATGTCTCGCGTGCCAGTGAGTACTACTGAACTGAAGTTATGAAGTTATTTACAGTGTATATGGGATTTTGGATCTGTTCTGAAAATGCAGACCCCCCTCTGCTATGGTAATAGGCAGGAAGAGCATCCTGCAAGAATTAACATAGCCCGGTGATCAAAAAGGTAACTGCCCTAATTGTTTATACTGGGGGCAAGAACAAAGGGGCTGAGTGTTTTTAAGTGTGATACTTCACACTTACAATGGAAGCTAAAATCTGCTTCAAAGAGATTTTTTCTAGCCAACTCGGCATCTAGGGTTAAGAGATGAGTTTGACATGGTATTTAAGTCAGAGTCAGCCCTTACTCAAATGTCTTCATTCATGATCTGCATGTATTGCTGTGATGTCAACTGAATTATGGAAGAAATGGCCCATCCTGTATCCTGATGGCTTTCTTGTCCTAACCTTTAAGTAAGTGTCCATATTTTGTCTGTTATTTGTATATCTCGTGTGTTCACCTTTTTCAAGGAATAAATTATATTTTATCATATCTAAGTCTCGTCCGGTTCAACCCAGTTATATCTTTTGGTGGTGTATTATTAATAGCCTGTCTCAAAGCTACCGTCACACCCACACTACCAGACTCTTCCCCCACCATTTACACTTTTAAAAGTTCCTTAAAACCCCATTATGCTAAGTGGCGTTACTCCCCCATTCCATTTAGATTGTAAGAGCAGGTACCTCATTATCTATTGTTTTATTATGGAAGAAGAAGAAGACGAAGTCTGATATTTTGTTTGTAGGACACAGATAAGATTAACTTTTCATCCCAGTAACTATCTGTATATTTATAACTCTGAATGTTTAATAACATAGCCTAGAAAAGAGGTGCACAAATGTTTTCAGCTATGCCCCTCCCCCCCCCCCCCGCCTGCTGCACCTGGTGCTCGCGCCACCCTTACCTCCGTTCCCTGCATCAAATGACGCAGCGGGGTTATGTGACGTCACGTAACCCCGTGGCGTCATTTGACACCGCGTTGCCATGGCGACGCATCAGCAGCCGGCTGAATCTCGGTAAGTAACAGGTTGCAGGGGCCTCATGCGATCCCCCTGCATTTTATTTAAATGCCGTGGGGAAGAGTGCGGGGCCTCTGCAACCACCGTGCCCCCCCCAAAAAATCTTCCGCCCCCCAGTTTACGCACCGCTGGCCTACAACACTTGTACCATGTATGTTTTCTTTAAGCAAAAATCTTAGCCCTGGAGACAAGAACAAGGCAGACACCAGGTGCATGTCTGAGCCTCTGTCAGAAATGCAATTATAATTACGCTACATCATAGTGTTAGGTCATAGTTATTTCTATGCTGTATTGTGGGGTGTGACGGGTCACATATTAAGTCTATAAAATCAGAACAGAAAAGTGTTGCAGTCGCACAGCAATGAGGGGGTTATTTTCTGCTTCCAATGGGCCAGCCCCGGAATCTTGGTGATAAAACATTTACTTAAACTAACACAAATCAGAAGTGAGCTTCCAAATATCCTCACAACATACAGTACTGGAAGTAAACGGGTCGTTGTTTTTTTAGTACAATTGTCTGCCAAGGATTAGAGCTTGGACCATTACAAAGGTCAGTATCCTATACAAGACCCCGTGTTAGTATTACTCTATATGACCGCTGTAAAACATGCTCAGTGTTACAGTTAAGATGATGATGAGGAATATCTTGTACATGGATGACATTCTTTTGAATATGAATTAGTTGGTGTTGTAGTAATTAATGACTTGGGGGGGGGGGGGGGGTCCTTGAAATGAAAGGTTTGCCTCGTCGCCTCATGTGGCTGCAAAGCTAAAGGCCGAGGTGGGACTATGCTGGCTTTTTATTTACACAGCAAGTCAAGTTCAAGTCACTAATTCAGATTAGTTTATTTCTTCAAGAATCAAAGTTTTTAGCAACATATGATTTAAAAGTTATTTCTACAACTGAATTGCTATAACAGTGTCAGAGTTGCAATATCATTGCCTTTGATGCAGGTGAACATGGTTTAAATCCCCGTGTGACCTTGGGCAAGTCACTTTATCTACCTGTGTCTCAGGCAAATAGACTGTAAGCTCTTCAGGGCAGGGACTTATTGTGTTAGAAAAATGTGACGTATATTGTCAGAACTATATGGGAGAGGATTATTAGAACGGGCGATTTCTGTTTAAAATGGACACAGGTTGCTACCAGTTATTAGGACTCCAGAGAGAGGGAAAGACAACAAAATCATCTGGAATCCCTGCTTATTTGGAAAATAATCATTATCAGTTCTAAAAAAACTGGTTTAAACTAGTGTTTCTCATATCTCCTGTATCCATACATAACAAGTTATTCCAGAGGTTCCAACTCCAGTCCTCAGTTCTCCCAACAGGTCAGGTTTTTAGGATATCCCATCAGCAGCACAGGTGGCTCAGTCTTCAATTGGGCCACTGATTGAGCGACCTGTGCTGTATCAGGGATAAACATAAAACCTGTTGGTGGAGCTGAGGACTGGAGCAGAGAACCCCTGAGTTATTCATTCATTTAGAAGTCAGACAAACGGTGTTGATAGGTTATTTTTCCGATGCGAATATTTGTAGAGTTGATGCACTGTAGGTTGCAAAGATTTGGAGTAGGAAGCTGTCAATTACTTCCCAGTATTTAATGCTTGGAGACTCCTTTACAAAATTAACCACCATCATCACCCTTGAAGTTGGCAAAGGTCTATGGAATCACTTGACATATTTTTGGAGTCCTTTCTGTTTCCAATAATTTAAGTTCTTTGGTGTTGTTGGGTCGTGGATATTACTGCAATACAATGCACTGCCCATCCCTCTAGCACTGAAGCTACAGGGCATCGTTTAGAAGCTAAATATGTCTTTATTCTTAATCATTTATCATCTTATACCAACAGTGCTTTAGTTCACCCATGCAATTAAAATCAGATTGCATCACATATCAGAACAGGTGCAAAGCTATTGACTTACCTTTGGACCAGGCAGGCCAGGTAAACCAGGATTCCCATGAGGTCCAACCAGTCCCTAAAAAATAATAATAATAATAATAATAATATTAGGTTTTTAATGCGTTTGAAACTATTTAAAAATAAATGTTGTTAGACTAGGGAAATGTGATTGTATAAATAATCATGCTGCTTCCCATGATAGAGTATGTTTCACCTTAAAGAAGAGAAATCCTTCTAGACATTAGTTTTCTGATAGGTCTCTTTATTAGCATACGCCACAGGACAACAGAATACGGTTATTACTTTCAGTGATTCAGACTGTGTATAGCAATACAGTATTTATCATTTAAAGTCCGAACAGCAGGTTTACTTTTTTATGCCTGCAGCATGAGCAGATAAGGCAATCTTGTTTTAATTGTTTTCTGAATATACTGGTAACATCTATCAACCCAGAATTAAATGAACATGGTGTGTGTACAGTGTGTTTTCCTATTGTACGGACACATGAGTTTTCATAGTGTACATATTGTCATGTAGCACTGCTCTCGGTAGTCTGGAACACGCCGCGGGTGAGCAGGGTACTAGCTGAAACCCGAGTAAAGTTTTTATGACACCCTACATGTGTAGTTGTGCTGAGGTAGGATGAGATTTGTGCAGAATGTTTTGGTCTGGCGGTTTGCAGAAGTAAGTCCCAAAGCTATCCCTGTTAGGCCCGGACGCCCAAATGGGTGGTAGTAAAGGCTTAGCACACTTTTGTGGATGCGGGCCCCACTGCACAATTAGTGTGGCTCTTTCCTTTTTAGCGGCTGGAGGTGCAACTATAATGTGTTGTTCAACAGTCCACGACAGCACAAAGAATAAGCAAAGACCTCCAGGTAATGTTCTGCTGCTCCTGGGTTTGCTGCTCTTTATGCCGATACCAATAATTAATTTCCCAGCAAAGTATCAGGAATTTATTTACATAAGTGCACATTTGTAGTTCAGCGCAGCTCTGACCCACACACTGGGCTTGGGAGAGACTTTGCGAATACTGCGCCCTTTTGGCCTGATGTTATAGCCCAGAGGGGCTTTGCATTATAATTGCCCCGGCCTTCCTTCCTCCTCCCCTCCAGCTAGGTTTGGCAGGACACATTTAAAAAGACAATGTCAGAACTCAATGGATGACTTGCATTCCCTGCTCCTCCCTGGCACATACATGCACATTCTTTGTAATCTCACACAGACAGTTGGCGGTGCTCGAATGGTACGAAGCAATTCTCCTTAAATAACCCACAATTCTAACTTAAAATAGACCATCTTGTTGAATGTTATTGTATTTATTTTCTGGGGGTGTTTGGGGGGAGACACATTGTTCAGTTGTGCCTGATGTTAACATTTGTTCTTGCATATTAAAATAAATATCTAAATAAATATTCTCTAGAGTAAAAAACTGCTGAATTTATGTGTTGCAGACAAAGAAACGTGAACATGCATCTTTGTGATGCAGAGAATGTGTTGTCATGTCTATAAGTTCTGAGCCATATCACATTTAGACACAACAGGTGTAAGCTCACAAACTCACATATGCCCTGGATGTTTTAAAGAAGCAAAACGTGAAATTGTATGAGTTTTTTTTTTTTAAATAAATCAGTTCTGTATATTAGATAATAGTGACTGTTTTTTATTTTATTTTATTCAACTCTTAATGTCATTTTAATGAGTTTTAAAACATGCTTTGCTTTCTATAGCAGGCTTTAGCACACCTCCCCACAGTGCAAGATCTTTGCAACACTTTCCTTTTTATGATAATTTGTTACCAAAGTTCCCAGCAGTTTAAGCTATAAACTGTAACAATAGTTAATTAGATACTATTACCTAAGTAATATAAGGATGCATTGTAGCTGCTGAGTTACACTAACTGAAGGATTAACAGAAACCGAAAGGCGGCCATTATGTTAGGCACACAATCCGGATTGTTACAGATTTATAACAGGAGTACCAAACGATTGTTAGCTTAGTAAGAATGTAGAATGATACATTATCACGTGCTTTGTGTATAAGAAAGGGAAAACAAAAAAGGCTAATGTCGTTTTGCTGCAGGGATACTGTTTTGCTCTCTAACTGTGGATTCCACCATTGCAAGCTGCCCTCTCCTCTGTATTCCAAATGGACATGACCCCATACTCAAGTGAACTGATGAGCTCACTTAAATACTAAGAGTAATGTTGCAAGTAGCAAAACGGCTGCCAAACAGCACATGTTCACACAGGCACCACTTCCAGTGAATGTCACATTAAACATTCAGTACAATTGCTCCCCTGCTCCAAATGTTTTAGCGCTCAGATCTCAAAGTGTTTCTGTGTTTAACTAAAGAGGAACTAACTACATTCTGTTATCAGGGCGCAGATGTAAGAGCAGGTGCGGAAAGTGATATGCCAATTACTCACCCTCGGACCTCTTCTCCCTGGGGGACCCGGCAGACCCGGAGGCCCTGGCGGACCCTGAGAAACAGAAACAATGTAGTTAATATGATTTCTAAGCAGAAGTGTTTTACTGCGCGCCGTACTATGTCTGAGACTCCCAAAATAAAGCTCATCTCAAACTATCAATTACCAGCACCTTCTAACCTTGCACTTAGATCACAGGGAACCTGCCTGCAGCGCTCTGTGTTACAGGAAACTCTTCCAAGCAAAGCATCGGACACGGGAATATGCCGCTAACAGGTAGTAACGCTAGTAATCCACATCCTCATTCAATGGAAACAGTGAGAATGCTGCTCGCGTCGGCTTTTATAGGTTATTTTCAGCAAAATATAAAGTATCTGTTGGCAAAAATAACGCACTTAAAGGAAGAGACTTTAGGGCAAACATGAGGCCAAACATGTTGGGCTGCGGGTGTGGCAGCGTGTGATTTGGGAACACATACATACCAACAACCCTCAGGTCAACAGAGTGATAATGAGACTCTCCTGGCTTTCTATTTCCATTTTAGCAACTTTTAAAGAATAGAGTAAAATGTGATGATAAATGGTCCTGGAACGTTATCGCTCTGTGGAGCGGGAGTTAGTTGCCAGGTAAGACAGCAGTATCTCATTCTGCAGTTACATTTGGTTCTTGGGCAGCCAAGCACCTTTCACAAAAGATTTGACTCATAGAAAATAGTCACTTGCCATAATGTTTTTGGTGACTGTTTTTTCAATATGATAAAGCAATAAAAATAGTAAGGGTTTTTATGACCATTTTTATGACAGCCAAAGTCTTGTCTGGAATAGATGCCTCAGGCGTGTGTAACACTCCCTGTCCATCAGTAAATATGTTTACAGATACACTGAAGCTTGCTAGTTTACCTAAATCTCTATAGCTTTGATTATCAGTGCGATGCGTGCCACTCACAGATTCATGAATAACCCCTTAGCCACCTTTCCTTTTATTCTAGCAATAGCAGCGCTTGTGCTAAGCCAAGATCAGCAATCTCAATAAACGTATACCGCATCATATCCAGTTCTACAAAGTAAGTCTTGTGCCCATAGTCACTAAAGGGTGCAAAGCTTTAGAACATCTTAACTCCCATTTATTTTAATGGAAGCTAACCCATGCTAGAGTTTAGCACCCTTAGTGAATATGGGCCTGGTCTGGCAGCTTAAGAGGTAGATCAAACAAATCAAAAACTGGTGCACAAGATGCTAAGCCAGTTACAATGCATACACACTACCCCGATACATTGCATACACGGTACCCTGATACATTGTATGCACTGTACCCTGATACATTGTATGCACAGTACCCTGATACATTGCATACACGGTACCCTGATACATTGTATGCACTACACCCTGATACATTGCATACACGGTACCCTGATACATTGTATGCACTGTACCCCGATACATTGCATACACGGTACCCTGATACATTGTATGCACTGTACCCTGATACATTGTATGCACTACACCCTGATACAATGTATGCACAGTACCCTGATACATTGTATGCACTGTACCCTGATACAATGTATGCACAGTACCCTGATACATTGTACGCACTATACCCTGATACAATGTATGCACAGTACTCTGATACATTGCATGCACAGTACCCTGATACATTGTGTGCACTGTACCCTGATACAATGTATGCACTGTACCCTGATATATTGCATGCACAGTACCCTGATACATTGTGTGCACTGTACCCTGATACAATGTATGTACTGCACCCTGATACATTGTATGCACAGAACCCTGATACATTGTATGCACAGTACCCTGATACATTGTATGCACAGTACCCTGATACAATGTATGCACAGTACCCTGATACATTGTGTGCACTGTACCCTGATACAATGTGTGCACTGTACCCTGATACAATGTATGCACAGTACCCTGATACAATGTATGCACTGTACCCTGATACAATGTATGCACTGTACCCTGATACATTTTGTGCACAGTACCCTGATACAATGTATGCACGGTACCCCGATATATTGCATACACGGTACCCTGATACATTGTATGCACTGTACCCTGATACAATGTATGCACTGTACCCTGAAACAATGTATGCACAGTACCCTGATACAATGTATGCACTGTACCCTGATACATTGTATGCACTACACCCTGATACAATGTATGCACAGTACCCTGATACATTGTATGCACTGTACCCTGATACATTTTATGCACTACACCCTGATACAATGTATGCACAGTACCCTGATACATTGTATGCACTATACCCTGATACAATGTATGCACAGTACTCTGATACATTGCATGCACAGTACCCTGATACATTGTGTGCACTGTACCCTGATACAATGTATGCACTGTACCCTGATATATTGCATGCACAGTACCCTGATACATTGTGTGCACTGTACCCTGATACAATGTATGTACTGCACCCTGATACATTGTATGCACAGAACCCTGATACATTGTATGCACAGTACCCTGATACAATGTATGCACAGTACCCTGATACATTGTGTGCACTGTACCCTGATACAATGTATGCACTGTACCCTGATACAATGTATGCACAGTACCCTGATACAATGTATGCACTGTACCCTGATACAATGTATGCACTGTACCCTGATACATTTTGTGCACAGTACCCTGATACAATGTATGCACTGTACCCCGATATATTGCATACACGGTACCCTGATACATTGTATGCACTGTACCCTGATACAATGTATGCACTGTACCCTGATACAATGTATGCACAGTACCCTGATACAATGTATGCACTGTACCCTGATACATTGTATGCACTACACCCTGATAAATTGCATGCACAGTACCCTGATACAATGTATGCACAGTACCCTGATACAATGTATGCACTGTACCCTGATACATTGTATGCACAGTACCCTGATACAATGTATGCACTGTACCCTGATACATTGTATGCACAGTACCCTGATACATTGTGTGCACTGTACCCCGATACATTGCATACACGGACCCTTATACATTGTATGCACTGTACCCTGATACATTGTATGCACTACACCCTGATACATTGCATGCACAGTACCCTGATACAATGTATGCACTGTACCCTGATACAATGTATGCACTGTACCCTGATACATTGTATGCACTGTACCCTGATACATTGTATGCACTGTACCCTGATACAATGTATGCACGGTACCCTGATACATTGTATGCACAGTACCCTGATACATTGTGTGCACAGTACCCGGATGCATTGTATGCACAGTACCCTGATAATATGTATGCACTGTACCCAGATACATTGTATGCACAGTACCCTGATACATTGCATGCACAGTACCCAGATAATATGTATGCACAGTACCCTGATACATTGTATGCACAGTACCCTGATACATTGCATGCACAGTACCCTGATAATATGTATGCACAGTACCCTGATACATTGTATGCACAGTACCCTGATACATTGAATGCACTGTACCCTGATACATTGTACGTACTGTACCCTGATACATTGTACGTACTGTACCCTGATACATTGCACGCACTGTACCCTGATACATTGCATGCACAGTACCCTGATACATTGCATGCACAGTACCCTAATACATTTTATGCACAGTACCCTAATACATTGTATGCACTGCACCCATATACATTGTATGCACAGCAACCTGAAACATTGTATGCCTGTCACCCTGATATATTGAACACACAGCACCCTGATACATTGTATGCACAGCATCCTGATACACCCTGATACACCCTGATACATAGCTCACAGATTACAGGGCCGCAGGAGCGCGCAGCTGAGGTGCGCGGCTGTAGCAGGAAGTGTGAGCTCAGCGAGTAAGAAGGAGGAGCGGCTCAGCGAGTAAGAAGGAGGAGCGGCTGAGCGAGTAAGAAGGAGGAGCGGCTGAGCGAGTAAGGAGGAGGAGCGGCTGAGCGAGTAAGAAGGAGTAGCGGCTGAGCGAGTAAGAAGGAGCGGCTGAGCGAGTAAGAAGGAGTAGCGGCTGAGCGAGTAAGAAGGAGGAGCGGCTCAGTGAGTAAGTAGGAGGAGCGGCTTAGCGAGTAAGGAGGAGGAGCGGCTTAGCGAGTAAGGAGGAGGAGCGGCTCAGCGAGTAAGGAGGAGGAGCGGCTCAGCGAGTAAGAAGGAGGAGCGGCTCAGCGAGTAAGAAGGAGGAGCGGCTCAGCGAGTAAGCAGGAGGAGCGGCTCAGCGAGTAAGAAGGAGGAGCGGCTCAGCGAGTAAGAAGGAGGAGCGGCTCAGCGAGTAAGGAGGAGGAGCGGCTCAGCGAGTAAGGAGGAGGAGCGGCTCAGCGAGTAAGAAGGAGGAGCGGCTCAGCGAGTAAGAAGGAGGAGCGGCTCAGCGAGTAAGAAGGAGGAGCGGCTCAGCGAGTAAGGAGGAGGAGCGGCTCAGCGAGTAAGCAGGAGGAGCGGCTCAGCAAGTAAGGAGGAGGAGAGGCTCAGCGAGTAAGAAGGAGGAGCGGCTCAGCGAGTAAGAAGGAGGAGCGGCTCAGCGAGTAAGAAGGAGGAGCGGCTCAGCGAGTAAGAAGGAGGAGCGGCTCAGCGAGTAAGAAGGAGGAGTGGCTCAGCGAGTAAGAAGGAGGAGCGGCTCAGCGAGTAAGAAGGAGGAGCGGCTCAGCGAGTAAGCAGGAGGAGCAGCTCAGCGAGTAAGAAGGAGGAGCGGCTCAGCGAGTAAGCAGGAGGAGCGGCTCAGCGAGTAAGAAGGAGGAGCGGCTCAGCGAGTAAGCAGGAGGAGCGGCTCAGCGAGTAAGCAGGAGGAGCGGCTCAGCGAGTAAGAAGGAGGAGCGGCTCAGTAAGTAAGAAGGAGGAGCGGCTCAGCGAGTAAGCAGGAGGAGCGGCTCAGCGAGTAAGGAGGAGGAGCGGCTCAGCGAGTAAGGAGGAGGAGCGGCTCAGCGAGTAAGAAGGAGGAGCGGCTCAGTAAGTAAGAAGGAGGAGCGGCTCAGCGAGTAAGCAGGAGGAGCGGCTCAGCGAGTAAGGAGGAGGAGCGGCTCAGCGAGTAAGCAGGAGCGGCTCAGCGAGTAAGGAGGAGGAGCGGCTCAGCGAGTAAGAAGGAGGAGCGGCTCAGCGAGTAAGGAGGAGGAGCGGCTCAGCGAGTAAGGAGGAGGAGCGGCTCAGCGAGTAAGCAGGAGGAGCGGCTCAGCGAGTAAGCAGGAGGAGCGGCTCAGCGAGTAAGCAGGAGGAGCGGCTCAGCGAGTAAGAAGGAGGAGCGGCTCAGCGAGTAAGGAGGAGGAGCGGCTCAGCGAGTAAGCAGGAGGAGTGGCTCAGCGAGTAAGGAGGAGGAGTGGCTCAGCGAGTAAGCAGGAGCGGCTCAGCGAGTAAGGAGGAGGAGCGGCTCAGCAAGTAAGCAGGAGCGGCTCAGCGAGTAAGGAGGAGGAGCGGCTCAGCGAGTAAGAAGGAGGAGCGGCTCAGCGAGTAAGAAGGAGGAGCGGCTAAGGCGAGTAACAAGGAGGAGCGGCTCAGCGAGAAAGCAGGAGCGGCTCAGCGAGTATGGAGGAGGAGCGGCTCAGCGAGTAAGAAGGAGGAGCGGCTCAGCGAGTAAGAAGGAGCGGCTGAGCGAGTAAGGAGGAGCGGCTGAGCGAGTAAGCAGGAGGAGCGGCTCAGCGAGTAAGAAGGAGCGGCGCAGCGAGTAAGGAGGAGCGGCTGAGCGAGTAAGCAGGAGGAGCGGCGCAGCGAGTAAGGCTGCGGCCAGGTAGGGAGCAGGCGTGCTGGTGCTGGTGCGCTGCGCCTTACTCGACTGGGCGATTCGTGGCTGGCTAGGTGCGCACGCAGGGGGGGGGGCATGTCGGGGGGCGCAGCCAAGACATCACAGAGCTGGTTCGCTCTCATTGGGCGAACCACTCATGTGATGCGCAAGCGGCAGATTCAAATTTGCTTGTTGGCAAGCAGGTAAGCGCCGCACATGCTCAGGCGCTTGCTCACGCTGGCCACACACATTGCCGCAATGTGTTTCATCGCGGCCAGTGTGAGTGCGCCCGCCCACTCAGCGCCACCCTGGACAAGGCCTAAGAAGGAGGAGAGGCTCAGTGAGTCACGTCACTGACTGAAAGCATTTATACAGAGTTTGCAGCAGGGTAATCTGGTTCAATTCCCGGTGTCGGCTCCTTCTGACCTTGGGCAAGTCACTTTATCTCCCTGTGCCTCAGGCACCAACATCACAGATTGTAAGCTCTGCGGGGCAGGGACCTGTGCCTGCAAAAATGATATGTGCAGCACTGCGTACTCTGTCAGTGGTATAAAAACTATTATTACATTATTATAATTGATCTGTTGATGTGATTATTATCTGATTACGTCAATGTGGAGATACAGGATTATAAATGGAAAACAGATTTGCAAAAGGTGAAAGTAACAAACAAGGCGACTTGTGTGCGGGTGACAGAGAGTGTAGGATGATATGAACTGGAAGGTCATGGACCAATCTTTAATGAATGATATCCCGCTCCATATGTGGGAGCCGTGTGAATTCCAGCCTAGAGACTGCTACCCCTCTTACAGCTGCTGGAATCATGGAGACATCTCCTTTGTGTTTTACAGAGGTTAAGCTTCATAACAATGTCTTACAAAGATGGCCATCGTTCACAATGTTTACTTCTTTGTCAGGATAATACATTGAGTTGCATCCCTGACAGAGAAAGTCAATTAAGAGTCTGTAAAAAGTGTCTCTGTTAATATGCATGCCCACACACGCCATAAGGATTTACAGAATAGTCATGTATTCTTACATAAAGCAAAATAATATGGGAAGTATTTCATATAAATGTGTAGCGAGGAGGTGTAAATTGAGGCTGTAATGAGCTACATTTAGGTATGCTAGATTTGATACACTTTATTTGCCGTTTCTGGCTGATCCCTCCGGCTCTGAAACGGTTACAATACTGTGATTCAGCAGTGGAGCAAAGGCACACACATGGCCTACAAGACAAGTTTCCATACTCATCTCCTTTAGTACTGCAGGGGCCTCAAGCCCGCATCCTCTTGCAATATGAGATGAATCAGACCACTATTCACACTATTTGAGAACCATATGTGCATATAAACACATCCATCCATGTATGGGGCTGGTACAACGTGGTGACATCACTGACATCTGGATGACATAGGAGATGTTTGCATAACTGGGGCTATTGCCAACATGATTGACAACTCTTCCCCCTTCAGAAAGACTTTGATGGCTCCTTTCACGCGCCCCACGACTCCTGATCGTCATGTACAGTTTAGATACAGCAGTTTCTTTTTAACTAGACAATGTCGTTTTGGCAACAGGAAGAGGTTTTAATATAGTACATTCATTCAAAATGGAAAACAACTATTCAAATGGCGATATTTCTTGACGTTTCACCTAGTTCCATGTCTTATGTTAAGATCTTTGTAACAATGATGAAATGTTGTGTTTTAGTGTTTTTAGATGTGCACTGATCTTATCTTTTTTTTTCTTTAGGCTTATTTGATGGGAGGTGAAGCCTAGTTTTTCCTATTAACTTCTACATGCAATAATAAAAACATTTTGCTACAGCCACCATTAGAACTACATGTCATATCTTACAATGATCAGAATGATTCATCTTAACCTTAAATAGAACATCCCACGTGATGAATCATATCTGGGCCTGTTCCAAATGTCGCTTTTACACATATTTAAAAACGTCAGTATAAATATACAATTGCAACACTAATAACAAATTAACGACAGCGGTACTTTGGCAGAAGTGTCAATTTGCAAGGAGCCAAATCAGTAATATTTCAGGACTCTGAATTAAAACAATAGATTGATGGAAAGTACAGTTTCTGGTTGGTGACGCCCCATTGAATTCAATCATACGGTTATACTTTGCAGGCCTGCATTGTTCTATCAACATCATATTTCATATCTGTGCTCCTTATTGAGAACAATCTTGAGATACCATTTTACATTATATCACGTAAAATGTAGATATATATATATTTGTGTGTGTCAGCTGTTTTATTGCCGTTTATAGGACAACGTTTGCAAAAAAGCTGAATGTTTTGAAGAACTGATTTTCCGATACTTCCCTACTGCTTGCCTTGTCTCAATGGTGATAGAATTGTATACAGTACATTACTCACATTATGTTACTAGGCAAGTGTGTGCTTATATGTATACAGTCTCATTATGCTGATACATAATTCATATCTGGGTATCAAATTCTCTTTTGGAATGGAGAAAAAAATATATATTATGTATATCAGGGGTGGCCAACTCCAGTCATCAAAGGCCACCAACGGGTCCGGTTTTTCAGGATATCCCTGCTTCAGCACAGGTGGTGCACTCAAAAACTGAGCCACCTGTGCTGAAGCAGGGATATCGTAATAAAAACTTGACCTGTTGGTGGCCCTTGCGGACTGGAGTGGACCACCCGTGATGCACATTATCCATTTTTCATTCTGATTTTGTAAGATATAATTGTACATTGATTTTTATGCATTAATGCTGCATTAGAAAATGGTAAAGAACAAAGGAATAAAATAAAACATTGAAAGTGGGCATTGGCAACACAATGACATATTATATCTAACTTGTTTAGCTAATGCCTACATTTTCTCTTCTGAAGCTCCCATTGGGAATAGAACAAACCACTATAATATTGTTTTAATTGTATTTTTTTAAACCAGTTGCCAGTACACAGCTCACTGCACATTTAGAAAAGTAGCTATTATGAAGATACTTCATCGTACTGTAGTAAGCACAAACCTTCCTCGGAATCACTAGATAACAGTACAAACTTACGTGTGGCGACAGCGAACTCGTGAGCAACAGAGTTATTTAGGGGGGGCGCGTGCCGGCAGCCGCTGTGCACGGACGGCGGCCAAGAAGCTCAAGCTCCGTGCTGGCTGCTTCCCTGCTCTGCGCTTGCTGCAGGGGCGGGACTTCCCTGCTCTGCTCTGTGCTTGCTGCGGGGGCGGGACTTCCCTGCTCTGCTCTGCGCTTGCTGCGGGGGCGGGAACTTCCCTGCTCTGCTCTGTGCTTGCTGCGGGGGTGGGACTTCCCTGCTCTGCTCTGTGCTTGCTGCGGGGGTGGGGACTTCCCTGCTCTGCTCTGTGCTTGCTGCGGGGGCGGGACTTCCCTGCTCTGTGCTTGCTGCGGGGCGGGACTTCCCTGCTCTGCTCTGTGCTTGCTGCGGGGGCGGGACTTCCCTGCTCTGCTCTGTGCTTGCTGCGGGGCGGGACTTCCCTGCTCTGCTCTGTGCTTGCTGCGGGGGCGGGACTTCCCTGCTCTGCTCTGTGCTTGCTGCGGGGGCGGGGACTTCCCTGCTCTGCTCTGTGCTTGCTGCGGGGCGGGACTTCCCTGCTCTGCTCTGTGCTTGCTGCGGGGGTGGGACTTCCCTGCTCTGCTCTGTGCTTGCTGCGGGGGTGGGGACTTCCCTGCTCTGCTCTGTGCTTGCTGCGGGGGCGGGACTTCCCTGCTCTGCTCTGTGCTTGCTGCGGGGGCGGGAACTTCCCTGCTCTGCTCTGTGCTTGCTGCGGAGGCGGGGACTTCCCTGCTCTGCGCTTGCTGCGGGGGCGGGGACTTCCCTGCTCTGTGCTTGCTGCGGGGGCGGGGACTTCCCTGCTCTGCTCTGTGCTTGCTGCGGGGGCGGGAACTTCCCTGCTCTGCTCTGTGCTTGCTGCTGTGCTTTCAGCTGCGCACGGGGGACCAGCATGTTTAGTACTTCCCCCCCCCCGGTGAAAGTGTGACTGTGTTGTGTTTGTGTGTGTGTTGTGTCTGTGTTGGTTGTGGGTGTTGTGATTGAGTGTGTGTGTGGTGGGTGTGTGTTGTGATTGAGTGCGTGTTGTGTGTGGGTGTTGTGATTGAGTGTGGGTGTGTGTTGTGATTGTGGATGTGTGTTGTGATTGTGGATGTGTGTTGTGATTGAGTGTGTGAGGTGTCTGTGTTGGTTGTGATTGTGTGTGTTGTGTCTGTGTGTGTTGTGATTGAGTGTATGTGTTGTGTCTGTTGGTTGTGATTGGGTGTGTTGTGTCTGTGTGTGTGTTGTGATTGTGTGTGATTGAGTGTGTGTTGTGATTGAGTATATGTGCTGTGTCTTTGTTGTGATTGTGTGTGTTGTGATTGAATGCAGTGGTGCACAAACTGGGGGCGCAAGATTATTTAGGGGGGCGCGTGCGGCAAAACCTGGTGTGCGCGGGCCGGCAGACACTGTGCGCGGGAGGGTGAAATAGCTGTACACGTGCGGCCAAGAAGATGTGCACGGGCAGCCGAACAGGATAGTGCAGGTGGCAGCCACGTGAGGGTGCGAGTGCGCACGCGCGGGGGCTTCGGAGGTACCGGGAGGAGCATGCCCCAGCGCTGTTAAACGCCCCTCCTTCCGGTGTCTGCCCTGCAATAGCGCTGTGTTCCTGCTCTCCTCCGCTGGCAGCCGGCTTCGCTGCGATCCTCTGCGAGGGAAAGGGTCGCTGCCACTATATCAATCACACTATGAATGTACAGAAATAAATTAAAACACAACATTGAGAACGGAAATATAAATAAATAATACTGTAGGTAGGAGTGTGGATGACACTGGGGACAGCAAGCCAAATATCAGGGAGAATAAAAAGGCAAATGGGAGAAGGAAAAAAAGGGGGTTGGAGGGGGGGAGGGAAGGGAGGTAGCAAAGAGGGGGATGAGTGCAACCCCCAAAAGTATTGCCTTTGTGCACGTACGCTCTCATAAACTTGGCTCTAGGGGAGACAAACAAAATTGACTTATGAAGCGCGCTCAGCAACAGTCAATGCACACACACACACACACACACACACACACACACACACACACACACACACACACACACACACACACACACACACACCCATTAAAGCTGCAGTTCAGTCAATATCCTGCATGTTTTTTTTTTAATAAATCTGTTCTGTAGTAAGAAATAATACTTTTAGCATTTTCTGTTTTTAAAAAAACAACTTTGAAAGACCAATTTTCTTGTATTCTATTTTAACAGCCATTTGCTAAGGCACTGCCCCTTCATGTCCTGTCACAAGCCCTGGCACACCCCTTTGTCAGCCCTGCCCTCCCTCTAGCACATGTCAGTGCAGGAGTGCTCATGAATATTCATGCGCTTCCACTGAGAGACAGAAGCAGAAGATAAACAGATCCCTTCACTAATTATGTCACCAAATTTCGCCTATCAATACATGGAGAACGAATTGACCGGCAGCTATACGGTTCTATAGGTAATTAGAGATTGCACACATGAAACTATTGAAGTAAAAAAATAAATTAAAAAAAAAGAAAAAAGACTGAACTGTAGCTTTAAGGCTCTCAGACTGACCCCAGAGTGACCTAAACAATGGCTGCAGTAAACTTATTTGCATGCTTGTTGTAAGAATACAAGTAACATATAATCACAGCAGAGTCCAATGAGGAAACCAATAGCTCCAACTGTGAGCCAACAAGATGTGATTAGGAGAAGTGTTTATAGCATGGGGTTGTAGTGCAGTAATTGGAAGTCGTGCTATTTTGCTTGAATTGCATACTTCTTTTTAGCCACTTATGCAATACTAAGGAAATAATACACTGTTTAACAAGAAGTTTCTTCCTCCTAAATAGGGGGAAATTGTATGAAAATAGGTGAACATTTCTGGTACTCTAAAAAAGCTAAAAGCAGTAAGGAAATAGAATAAAGATTAGGTACTTGCTATTGAGGTGACTTCATATTTCTATGTATGTATTACTTGTTGTTTTTTCTTTACTCACACAAATATGTATTTTTAAATTTAATTCAAAGACTTAAAATCTCACAGAAAAAATGTTTTGCCCAGGAAAACAATGTGTGTGGTTAAATAAAAACTGAAAAATGACAATATCTTGAGAACTTATTTAATGATTTTAAATGGCCTTGTGAAAAAAAAATATGAAAATTTGGTCTAACTGAACGTAATAAATGTATTTTAATTAATTAGTTGTCTGAACACAAATGCTGGCCACCAACACCATTATTATGCTTGTGGACCATTGTTTCTATGTATACCTACTAAGTCCAGTAAAAGGTATTGTGCCAAATTGCCACATTTGGCGATGGTTACAATTATTCTGTGAATGTGTGATGTTCTACTCAGAGACAAAGTAACACAAAACTTTCACCAACATTTCAGAAAACACAAAATCTGGCCTCACTTCTCAAAGCCTTCCCGTCTATGCTCATCAAAGCCGCTTTTCGGGACGGTTTCGGTCGGAACCCCATTACGTGTGTTGGTGATCCTTCCTGTCCCCTTCTATTCACTTTTAATAAAAATCTTCCCCATTTTCCTTCTTCATGGGGGTAATGATTATTTTGGTAGGAAGTTACACAAAGCGTAACAGTGCAGGAAGCTTGGATGGATCAGTGGACGAAGTTGAAGAGGGGTTGCTCTTTATTTTACTTTGAAATAATCTAGTGCAGTCTCCCCAGGTTAATGATGTATAATTACTCATTACTACATGGATAGTGGATGGGGTTTGTTTTGCAAGCTTGGTGCCTTACTTACCATTAAATTATTCATATTTTTCATCACTATACACACACACACACACACAATTACTCAGATTTCTCAATGTACCAACATCTAAAGAAAGAAAACCGACTGCATCCTACACTGAATATTTACTTTGGCGATACCCCACTTTTAAACTTTATAGTTTCTCAGCGTTGCTCATTTTTCCAGCTTTGTTTCCTCCTGAAATCCACTATTTTGATATAAATTAGTGTTTTCTCTGCAGTTTGCTAATGTGTCCTGAACACTACAAAGTTTGATGAATAGTATGCTGTTAATTATAACACTATTCTCTGTAATTATCAGGTGCTTTGTGATATAGTATGCAGGATCGGGCTCCTCCTAAAGAATGCCCCATAATTAATTCTACTTATCAATGACTATTGGCATTATTATGTGAGACTAGCCTAATCAGTACGGGAGTCAGGAGGATTTAAGGATCGGATCCAACACTGATCCCAAAGACTAGAAACACGCAAGTACATACATGTCCTCCAGATGTCCCCAAAACTTGCTTTTGCCCATTGTCCCGTTATTCACTCTGTAAGGAAGAAGTTCTCCAACAATTTCTTTTTAACATAGTTTGGAAGCAGAGGGTCTCCGGGAACTGAAACACGTTCATTTCAGCTCTGGGGACCCCCAAGTTCCCAAGATACATAGCTGGAAAGGTAGCGCTGGTTCTGTACCCTCCAGGGAAACAATGTAGCGGTTTCAATATCCTGCATCATGCGTGTCAACAGGAAGAGCAATGTCATCCTTCACACAGCTTCTTATTGGCCGGAATATATCTCGGAAACCAGGGGGTACCCAAAGCTAAACGTAACCAATTTCAGTTCCTGATACCCCCTGCTTAAAAAAAGAGGGGGGCCTGTCACATGTCACTTAGAACGCTCTTTTAAATTGCAGCTGAACATCCTTGATAAATAAAACAAATGTGTGCCACTTTTAAACATCTCATGTATGTTACATATCGGTGCACCCCTGGCTTCTGTCTGCCATATCACATAGTGTGAATAGCAAAGCCTGGGGTAAGAAAGTGCAGAATAAGAACATTCAGAAAACGGGAGTCTGATAATGTAAAAAACGCAAACTAATAAAAGCTGCAGAAAATGATCCCGTAATATGTTCCTCAGACTGAAACGCATTAGGATCCCTCTGGTTTCTGCTTCTCCCAGCACCACACAGGCCTCTCTTCCCTGTGACATGCCAACGGAGGGCAACATGGGGGTGTTTATACTGTTACAGGGAAAGCAGAATGAAGGGCAATTATTCATTCATCCCAATCCAGTCTCGCTACCATGTCATAGGGAAATGGCACCCACAAAACACACACACACACTGATAAAACAGACTCTACTGCCCCCTCTACACCCACACAACACACAGACACACATACCTTTCCCCTCACTCTCCTGTGCGGAGCTCTCTGCAGGCAGGGAGGGGGAGGAGTCAGTGCCTGGCTGCAGGCAGGGAGGGGGAGGAGTCAGTGCCTGGCTGCAGGCAGGGAGGGGGAGGAGTCAGTGCCTGGCTGCAGGCAGGGAGGGGGAGGAGTCAGTGCCTGGCTGCAGGCAGGGAGGGGGAGGAGTCAGTGCCTGGCTGCAGGCAGGGAGGGGGAGGAGTCAGTGCCTGGCTGCAGGCAGGGAGGGGGAGGAGTCAGTACCTGGCTGCAGGCAGGGAGGGGGGAGGAGTCAGTGCCTGGCTGCAGGCAGGGAGGGGGAGGAGTCAGTGCCTGGCTGCAGGCAGGGAGGGGGGAGGAGTCACTGCCTGGATGCAGACAGGGAGGGGGAGGAGTCACTGCCTGGCTGCAGGCAGGGAGGGGGAGGAGTCAGTGTCTGGCTGCAGGCAGGGAGGGGGGAGGAGTCACTGCCTGGATGCAGACAGGGAGGGGGAGGAGTCAGTGTCTGGCTGCCGGCAGGGAGGGGGAGGAGTCAGTGCCTGGCTGCCGGCAGGGAGGGGGAGGAGTCAGTGCCTGGCTGCAGGCAGGGAGGGGGGAGGAGTCAGTGCCTGGCTGCAGGCAGGGAGGGGGAGGAGTCAGTGCCTGGCTGCAGGCAGGGAGGGGGAGGAGTCAGTGCCTGGCTGCAGGCAGGGAGGGGGAGGAGTCAGTGACTGGCTGCAGGCAGGGAGGGGGAGGAGTCTGTGCCTGGCTGCAGGCAGGGAGGGGGGAGGAGTCACTGCCTAGATGCAGGCAGGGAGGGGGAGGAGTCAGTGACTGGCTGCAGGGTGGGGGCCTGCTGTCCAATCACCTCCCCTGTTTGAGAGCTGATCTCTCTCTTTGTGAATGAGAACTGAAAGCTGATTGGCTGAAAAACTTGGCAGGGTGCCAAAAATTCTGAGCCATTACTTTTTACATAATGCCCAGAATTTTAACTAATCAGAGAGCAGGGATTTCAATAATGCCTGGGATTTAACAGCTTTAGCCTGTAATTCAAGTTCGTGTTTTGTCTCCCAGTAATAATACTCACATTGAAACATTTGAAGTAAATAGTAAATGTATGATTTAGTTACCACTGCTTTTGAGAACTGTTGAGCTGGTACTGTACCCCAACTTCAAATTATCCCCAGCATTAAAATCCTACTATAGCAGGTATATCTGCAGGGTCATATCCCTATGAATTTAGAATGATCGATGTCTTACTGTAGTTATAGAACCTGGGTTTCCATGAAAATGAGACATCTGATTTCTATAGCTTTTTCCCAAAAATTCACTATCTTTACACAGAGCCAATATAAATAGCATACAATATTGTGCCAAAACGACATTCTGAGAAAACATGCTTCAGTGTAATCATACATTTGTTAAGCTTATTCACATCTTTGGCAAAATGTGCAGAATTCATTCCAAAACGGTCTGCTATATTTGTATTATGCGAGTATATTAAAACAGTCAACTTACTGGAGGTCCACTGTCCCCTTTGTCTCCTCCTAAATGGTCCATTTCAAATAACGCGTTAAGCTCCTCATAGTCATAATCGTAATTCTCCATGTCAATTTCATAGCTGTTTTCAGTATTATAGTGATCATCTTCATATAAACCCCCTTCTTCCAATGGCTGGTGTTTGTAGGGGAAGGAGTTACCCCCGGTAGTCCTATACAGGGTCCTGTTAAAGATTTGCTGCATTTCCACAAGTCGCTCTGACTGCTGAGGTGTAATTTCCTTGTTTTTGTTGTTCCATATTGGGTTCGTTTTGTTGGGTAACATTACTTGGTGTATTGTATCTGACAGGGATGAATCACTCCCCTCCTCTCCTGTCCTTTCTGTGATATTGTCCGCAGGGTTTTGCTCGGATCTTACGTCCTTTCTCGTGCTGTTTTTGTGTGTGCCATTATTCTCACTGACCTGATCAGCGTTCTGCTGCAATGCGGTTTCACCCGGAACGGAAGTCACATTTCCCGGAAGGAGCACATTTTGGGAGACAAGATCCAATGAGGTTACATTTTTTACCAGGCTTGATTCTTTCATTGCATCTGTTCCATGTTCTGACTGCGCTTCTTGCTTAGACTGCTGATTGGTTTGACGATTGAGGAAAGCGGAGTCTGGTCCAGGAGTTGTTGGTGGAGATCGGTATGTGTCAGCATGGCGACATTGTTTCTTCACATATTTACAATAGTTTGCAGAGGCTTGGGCAGAGGGAATTATCTCCAGTTGACATATCACCCCTTCAAAGTGAACTGAATGAAGGTTCATCCTTCCTAAGGTAAGCAATCCACCAGAGGGAAACGTCTGTACTTCAAAAACAGCCTCTTTGCTGAAGTGCTTCTTCCCACACTCCGCAAACAAGGAAACCGTTTTGTCTCCAATATCAATTGCGAAGTTGTGCCACTGTCCATCCTGTACACTGTAATCAAAGAATACAGACTGCTTCCCTCCTGTGTACACCACCACCTTCCGTGGGAGTAACTGCACACCGAAATGAAGCCTACTTTTATGTCTAATACTGAAAAGGAACGCGTTATTTACTCTGTCTGAGCGGAGGCTGATCAATAATGTAAATGAGCGTCCCAAACGTGAGAGGACACTGTTTTCTATTGAATATTCAATGTGTGCATCCCGTGACAAAGCAACGCCGGATTGTGTCAGGCGCACACCCCGAGGCACAGGGACCGCTGGAGTTAAGGTTGGGGAATGAGCCGACGCTTTCCCTCCGAGGCCTAACTGCTGAAGAACGTCGACGCCTGCGGAAAATACAAAGCAAAAGTGAAACATTAGTTATTGTTTTTTCTGTTATCACGTTTGTGTCATGATATCATAAATAGGTAGCAAATAATTAAGGCAGAGCATTAAAGTAGAATTTGACTCAAAACAGACAAAGGGTTTAAAACAATGGGGATTATTCATTAGACAAAGATAATGCCAAATCGGGGCACTAACGCATGGAAACGCCCATTGAGTTTCTGTGCGATAGTGACCCGATTGGTACAATTTCAGTGTAAAACAGCCCCTTCAGCTACAGACGATGGGGGGGCTCCTGGCACTGATGTGTGCTATTCCCAGTTCTAGGGACCCCCCTCCCCCAGTTCCAGGTTTCCCAGAGAACCAAAATGACATTTTCAATGTCCCATATCACGCGAGCTAATAGGAAGTTACACCGTCTTTCTGATGGAGGGACATTTAAAACCCAGCGTGAAACCAGGAAATAAAACCTTTAAATATCTCAGGACCTGGGGATCCCCGGAGCTGAAAATAATGTGGCGAAGCTCCAGGGTCGTCCTTGTTCCCACCCTGGGGGGGGCTGCTGCTTTATTGAATATCCCTGGAAGAGTATAATACTGTAATCACTAAGATTACATGGAATGCAGACACAGGGCCGCTGACCGCTGTCCCGGGACAACATTCCCAGCTGTCCCGCCCTGTTGGCGGCCCTGCAGACACAAACAGTATACAAAGGTCAGCTGACTTGATTAATGAAATATGTTCCTACCTTGTGAAATCAACAGAGGACTTACAAAATCCTTTGAAAAATCCCTTAACTTTGGCCTGTCGAAAGTTCAAAAGTTTGTGTATGGAAGACATTCACTCCTTAAAAATTGGATGGCTTGAGACATAACGTTATTTTTACTTTTCTTCCTTTAAATTCACTAGCGTAGGGGTGCGCAAACTTTTCTGTTCGTGCCCCCATGTCTGCTCATTGGCAATCTGCCTTTGCTATATGGTCCTTTAAACAAAATAAGGGGCCTGTTAAATTGTTCCAGTATATAGAGTTCCATTGACAAGACAATAAGTTTTACAGTTTAACATGAATAGAAAATGTTTATATTATTCTAGTAATATGAATGCTCAAATGAAGATATTGTTTATTTGCTTTAATTCTTAAAATATAAACTTTAATTTAATTTTTTTTTTTTTAACAAGAATAAACCAACTGCTAGCTAATGAAATAAAAGATTGGGTGACCTATTAGTTCCGATCCTCAGAGATATTGCCAAAAATGTGGCCTAGATGTGAAAGAGAATGTGAGTTGGTCTCATGGATTGCATTTGTAACCCTGATATAGCCAGTGGCTATCACAGCTGACATGTGGCTACTACTTACCAGCACTGTTTCATTACATTCCAATGGGACTGCTCTGTATTTGGAATTACACTAAGTACAGTACTACTATTTCACTTACATTGTATTAACATAAATGTTCAACAGTTGTTCACGTTCAAAGTTTACATATCTAATGATATTAATGTTTACATTATGACATTTCAAGTAAAAGTTGTAAAACCAGCTTGAATTTCAATGATCTGGCCTCGCAGTGTGTGTGTACACACATACATACATACATACATACATACCAAAAGCATGCCCGGCTAGATTCACAAAGGTTTATCCCACTTTTACTCCCATTCATATGGGCTTAGCACTCTTTTGTGGATCTGTGCCTTAGAACAGTTGATTTATATAAAAGTAAGGCTACTATATGGGAAAGTTTTAATGACAAACTTTTCCCATCAAAAGCAACACATTTGATTCAGGAGTGCAATCCTAGCTCCTGTTACTAGTTTTAAATACTTGGGCATATGGTTTGACTCCCATTTAACATTTGAGTTGCAAATTGATACCCTGACATCCAAAACCTATGCCAAACTAGGGGTACTTTACAGGAACAAACCCTCCCTAAGTCTGCTGGTCAGAAAGTGTATCGCACAGCAGATGCCAATGCCAATTATAGACTATGGGGACATAGTATATGGCACGGCACCCCAAACTCACCTTACAAACTTGATACCCTCTACAACTCAATATGCCGCTTTGTCATCCAATGTAACTGTGACACACATCACTGAGAAATACTCAAAGAACTAGATTGGTCATCACTTCAGTCTAGGCGCAACGTTCACCTTTCCTGTCTTGCCTTCAAATACTTTGTGGGCAAGCTACCCGCCTATCTGAACAAGCTCCTCACCCCTACCACATGCAGCACTTATCATCTGAGACCTGACTCCAAAAGACTGTTCGTGGTCCCAAGGTTCAGCAAAGTATCCGTCCGCTCCTCCTTCTCTTACCGTGCACCCCAAAACTGGAACAATCTACCGGAGACTCTCACTGCTACCACCAGTCTAAGTTCATTCAAAACTAAGGCGGTCTCACATTTTAATCTGGTCTGTAACTGCTACATACGCTTATAATATATATTATCCCTAACTGTGCATGCAATGTCTTGTATATAATGTATACCCTGTTCATTTATGTAACTCTATTTGTAACCATGTATTATTTGTCATATTAACTATGCCCAGGACATGCGTGAAAACGAGAGGTAACTCTCACTGTATTACTTCCTGGTAAAACATTTTTATAAATAAAATAATAAATAAATCAAGGTGCCATAACATATGACAGATACAGTGTATCTACCTCTAGAAAGTTTGAATAACCCACATCATCTGAGACCTACAATGTAGAACTGAATATTTCTCTACACCAGTGATTTTCAACCGGGGTTCGGCGCCCAACACGGGGAGGGAGGGGTGGAGGAGATCAAGGACTGCGGTTAGGCATCTCTCCAGCGGCAGCTCCCCGGCTAGCGAGCAGTGGGGTGGCCGTGTCCCCCAGCGTTCACTTCAATCACTCCCTCACCCTGTCGGTGCTGGAAGCATAGTCCAACACACCCGAACTGGGCTGCGGACCGGAGCAGCACAGCACGGGAGTAGACGTGTGTGTGGGGGGGGGAAGAGAGAGAGGAGTGTAGTAGGGGAAGAGCGAGAGGGGGGAGGGAGTGTAGGAGAGGAGAGAGAGAGAGAAGGGAGGGGTAGAGAGAAGAGAGGGGGAGTGTAAGAGGGGAAGAGGGGGGAGCGTAAGAACGGAAGAGAGGGAGAGCGTAAGAACGGGAGGGGGAGCGTAAGAACGGAAGAGAGGGGGAGCGTAAGAACGGAAGAGAGGGGGAGCGTAAGAACGGAAGAGAGGGAGAGCGTAAGAACAGAAGAGAGGGAGAGCGTAAGAACAGAAGAGGGGGGAGCGTAAGAACGGAAGAGAGGGAGAGCGTAAGAACGGAAGAGAGGGGGAGCGTAAAACGGGAAGAGAGGGGGGCGTGAGAGGTGAAGAGAGGGCAGGAGCATAAGAGGTGAAGAGACAGAGGGTGTAAGATGACAGAAGGGGAGTTTAAGAGGGGAAGAAGAGAGGGAGGTGTATGAGGGTAAGAGAGGGGGGAGTGTGAGAGGGACAGACGGGAGTGTAAGTAGGGCCGCTGACAGATTTCCTGAGACCCAGCACTAGAGCTTTGCCCCCCCTCCCCTTTCACACCTGTATTTCTCTCCCCCCTTCGTCTCCCACTCCCTCCCTCACACCCCCTCTCTCCTCTCTCCCCCCCACTATCAGTCAATTACCCCCTCTTACTCAATCCCCCTCCTCCGCTGGCCACAAACACACAATTTCCCCCAATACCCATACAATTTCCCCTCACACACCCCACCCCAATATACATACAAAAACCCCTCCCAATATAAAATTACCCCCCAAATACAAACACCTCCTCCCCCCAGATACAAACACCACTAAACCCCCAGATACAAACGCCTCCTCCCCCCAGATACAAACACCACTACCTCTCCCCCAGATACAATTACTATCCCCCCTCCCACAAATACCAGAGAGAGAGAGGCCCGGCATGGGAAGGGGAGACAGCAGCTAGGGAGGGCCGAGAGCCGGTGGCGGCAACCAGAAGCCCGGCAGTTTCCAGTGCTGGCCGGACAGGCCCCCCCCCAAGCTGCTGGGGCCCCCATGCCAGCAGCCCTGAATGTAAGAGGGACGGACAGGGGGTTGGGGTTCCCTGGGATTTCACAATATAATTCATGTGTTCCTTAACAAAAACAGTTTGAAAACTACTGCTCTACACACAATATGCTGAAGCAGACTCCATTTGTGGCCTTAGAATCTTGAAATCTCTAGTGAACTAATAAATGGCGGATGACAGACCGGAACACATGTGTGGGATCTCAGCGATACTCTGCATTTGCTGTCTCTGTAAAATCTGAGTTGAATATCGAGGATTTTCCACTTTTCAAGTGAGCGAGGAAACGCCAGGAATAATAATAACTGACGGAAGCCTGCTGTTTTGTTTTCTCCTTCCAGCATAGGAAAACCATGGGTTCAGTAATACCCTAATTACATTGTAAAGCAAAGTGTGAAGATGGTGTCATTTCCCACCCCCAGTAACACCCACTGGCGAGAAAGCTACAATCAAGCCCTTTTTGCCGCACAAAACATCACTCACAAGGGTACCGACCAGAAATGTGAGAAATGTCACAAGGGAAAGATGTCAGTAATATTTAAAAGGTCATTTTGTCTCTATCCCTTATGGTAGGAATCTGACATTTTGCTGAAATCACGGTATATAAAAGAATAAATCGATGCAATAAAACGGATTAATTATTCAAATCCCATTTGTTATTTTGTGCGTTTAACCCCTTGTGTGACAGAAGGTCTGGAAAGCATTGCTCTGCCACACATGACAAAGTGCTTCAGCAGAGTACAGGCTGAGCTTGAATAAAAATGTTTGTATACACTGGCAAATGGATGCTATGTGCTCACCTTGTTCCTGTGTCTCTGCACCACCAACAGCTGCGCATATTGCAACGAAAAAAAGGAGTTTTATCCTAAAACAGAAAAAGAGATTAATCAGAAGTTGTTTCTCTCTCCAACAAAACATTTACAGCAAAGAACACACCATACTATAATAAAGCATAAGAGATAAGAGCATAACAGAGAAGGAGCGGCTCAGCGAGTAAAGACGCTGACTGGCACTGTGTTTGGAGCAGGGGAACCTGGGAGAGGGAGTGGCTCAGTGAGTAAAGACGCTGACTGGCACTGTGTTTGGAGCAGGGGAACCTGGTTCAATTCCTGGTGTCAGCTCCTTGTGACCTTGGGGAAGTCACATTATCTCCCTGTGCCTCAGGCACCACAAACTGTCTGCAAAATGTCTCTGTAACGTGCTACATAAAAAAACTAGCGGCGCTATACAAGAACATGCTGTTATTATTATAGATGACTACGGCCACTGCACTAATATTTTAAGTACTGTAGTTTGTTCTGTTTTTGCTACATTTTAAAAATGTACATCTTAAAATAAGAACGCGGATAGGTACGTCGCTTCCATGTGCCCTGACATGATGACCCAACCCCTTAAAACTCTGAGGTACTGTAGGAATGGAGCAAAGACGAAAGTAACAACAAGCATAAAACACGTGACATTGACTGGGGGGGTGTGGCTTTAAATCCAAAAGCTGAGCCGCCAGTAGTAAAGTTGTACATATTGCTACTTAGAAATAGATATAGAATGTAATCTTACTAGAGGGGCACTTCTGGGTATGACCATATATGTAGAAGCGAAATGACCATTATATAGTAACAGTATCATCAACATTCGAGCTGCGCGAAACACCAGAAAGTCACATCTCTGTAAGCGTATTACTTCACTTTCCCACACATTGGTTTTCAGTCTCACTATTTGGAGAGAGAGAACTGATTGTGTCAGTGCAATGTGCCACAGACCCCTTAGTTAGTCTTACTGCACATGCTCAGCATTCCTGTGCTCTTCTTTCCCAACTCTCTAAAGTATTAACAACTGGCTTGTAACATGTATGGAAGAAGGAGGATTACCGCGGGTTCTTGAGCTGGTGCTGTTTGTATTTATTTTTCAGGCCCCGGTTGATGCAAACCATTTGCTCAGATGAGATAGAGAAAGATGTGTTGAAGAGCATTAAAGTGCATAAAAACAATTCATGCTGACATTATACAATTTGCTCCAGACAGCAGTATCTCCTGATTGGTTACTTTCAGCAGTTACTGGGCAGGTAGTACCAATGGAGACATCGTCACTGGTGCTAGACTCACGCCGGAGGTAAGGTGTGTGCACCCAAACCATTCCCAACAACTAAATAGAAGATTCCTACAGTTTGTAAATGTAACTTAGCCAAGTGGAAGCAGGACATCAGTTCAGTGGACCAATGCCGCTCCAACTATTTCAGTGGTGTGTGTGTGTGATTATATATACAGGCAGTCCTCGTTTTACACCATGGGAATAGTACAGGCAGTCCTCGTTTTACAACGAATGGCTTATCCAACGCTATGCAATGCATTCCTATGTTCATTTTTACAACACCAAAACGGCTTATCCAACGCTCTTACGACGCTTTGCAAAGTTATTTATGTGTATTTAATATATATTATACTATATAATATATTATATTTTTATATTATATATATATATATATATATATATATATATATATATATATATATATATATATATAATACAATATATGCACTATATAATTTATGTGTGTGCTGCATATCTTATTGTCTGCGTAAAATATTTTGAGTATTTTAGCATTTTCCTATGGGAAAACGCGTTTCGCTTTACAATGTTTCGCTATCCAACGCCATTTTGAGTAACGCATTGTGTCGGATAACCGAGGACTGCCTGTATACACCAGATTATGAATTAATTCAAACTACCACCCTGTGTGCCTTGTCAACTGTAATTATGTAATAATTTTTATATTATTCCTTTCGCTACTCCCACATTTAAATCTACTTTGGTAGTTGCGTATTGGAAGGGGTATATACGAAACATATTAATATGCAAACAATTGATATGTAGAGATGGTATTAAAATAAATGCTTATTTTTCAATGAAGTATGTAGGGCAAAGTGAGAACATAAATAGTGTGAGATATTCAGGGAAGTGAATTACTTATAAATAAATTAGTCTCCGTTTACAAGATTTCAGCAACTTTTTTTTAGGGAATCACCCCGGGTTACAAAATATTACAAGTATGGGAGATTTTGCTTTAATAAGCAATTTGTTTAAGGAACGTGGATATATATATATATATATATATATATATATATATATATATATATATATATATATATATATATATATATATATATATATATATATATATATATATATAGAAAAAGAAAGAAAACAGCTTTGGTTAAATGCTACAACAACTTTTTATGAACTGCAGTAAAAAGAATGATTGCAATTCACACGCAGCTGGGGAAACAGGTGTTTTTTTTATAGATTAAAAAAACAAAACAACAACATCTGTTACTTTTAAAATGAATGGGATTATGATTTATGCAATATTTTAAATTCCAAGGTTAAGTAGCAACATATTGCCCTTTATGTCGTTGTCCTATAGGAAGTAACAATCCAGTAACGCTGGAAGTGGTAAGCACACACCTTTCATATGTTTGTAGTGGCAAACAAAATCTATGCACAATCAAGAGTGTTTATTAAAGTTTTCCTTCAGCTTGTCTTGGTGCAAAAAGATCACAAGATCAATAATAATACAATTTTATTCCAATAAAAAGAACTCTGTCCACTTGAACAAAACGACAGTAAAGCATTGAATCTTGCACCCAAGACTCTTAATAATAACTTTATTTCATATAATGCTATTCTCCCAGATGGGACTAGAGGTGCTTCAGCACAATTACAGTACAGGGTGTGGCATGCAGTACACAGTAATGTTACAGACGTAGTCCAAGCCCAGATGAGCTCACAATCTATGTTTTTGGCACCTGAGGCACAGGGAGATAAGGTGAGTTGCCCAAGGTCACAAGGAACCAACACCTGGAATTCGCACTGTCATTGTTATCAGTCAGTGTCTTTCCTCATTGAGCTGCTCCTTCTACCCCCTTGTAATGCCAGTTAATAAAGACTTAGCTCTATTGCATATGAGCATTATGAGCATGTGCTGTCTGTTTTCCCACTGTTTATTTCTTCAGTTATATTTTACAAGAGCCTGTTCTAGCACAGCTGTCTGCTCCTCCGGCCTGATCTCCCGGAGTCTTAAAGCTGCAGTCCAAGCTGTCGCTTTATTTCTTCTTCCCATTCAATATGTGCATCAATTCAATCTGCACACTGACAAGTGATTAGCTAAATTGCTGATCGATCGGTTCACTTAGGCTAAGGCCCCGCTCCCTCCGTCAGCGCTCCCGCACTGCAGACAGGCGGGGCGCTGACATACACAGACCGCGATATGCGGTCTGTAGGGAGCGGGAGCCGGAATGGGAGGCTTGAGCGGGAGGGGGGCGTGGCTTGATCGGAGGGACCCGCTACTCTCCCCCCCCCCCTCCCTCCCTCGACTCGGGCTGGCACTCATACACACACGCAGGCACTCTCACACACACACACACACACACACACACACACACACACACACACACACACACACAGAGGCAGGCACTCACGCACTTAGGCACACACATACATACATACACACACACACGCACTCATACATACACACACACACACACACACAGAGGCAGGCACTCACGCACGCACTCATTCACACACATACATGCACTCACGCACTCAGGCACACACATACATACACACACACACACACACACACACACACACACACACACACACACACACACACACACACACACAGACACTCACGCTGCTTTCCCTCCACACTCCTCCCCGCTCCCCGAAGCCTCTCCTCCTCCCGAAGCCTCCCCTCCCCATTGGCTCACAGCCACACCACGTGACGCGTCAACGCTAGGGATCACAATTCTCTTGTATCCCGTAGCGGCTGACGCGTCACAGCGTGTAGTGAGCTGTGCAGCCAGGGGGGACCGGGACCGGCTCGGGAGGATTCCCCTGCTGGTGGGGAAAGCCCGTGCAGCCGCCCGCGCCGCCGGGCGCACCGGGTCCCAGGCCTAAGGCTTGTAATATAGTGTGCGCTAGAGCGTGTGCACGTGGCACGGGTGTTTCATTTGTAGAGGGTAAGCAGTGATGCACGTGGCTAAGGGGCGTGGCTATGTCACAGCGCTAGGCCGCACTGTGATTGGTTCATAGCGTCACGTGGCGCGGCGACAGCGCAAAAATACAATTCTCTTGTACTTTCTCTGGTCTGCTGCGCCACCGCTCCCGGCCGTGCGCACACGGTAGCGCAACAGCGCGCTCTATATTACAGGCCTTAATCTCTGTTAATGCAGCAGAAGAAGACCCAATGATGCAAAGTTCTGTGGGAAAGATCATGTGACCAGGCAGGCACTAGATACAATTGGTGCGAGGGCAAAAGGGGTGTGCCAGAGCCTGTCTCAGAAGAGGAAGGGGATGTGACTTTGCAAATGGTTGCTATAGAAACAAAAATGCTTGTTACATTAGAATACATTAAATATTTCTTTTAAAAAAATGTTTTAAATATATTTTCTCATAGTACAGAACTGATTTAAAAAATAAAAATTAAAACACACATGTAGGATATTACTTGAACGGCAGCTTTAATACTATACAGCATTAGCTCTCAAAATGTGCATGTGTGAAGTACTCAGACAAATGACAAAATATATTATAGATGTCAGTGTTAGATAGATATTTAGATTTTGCTTTGGCAAAGTAGAGTTGAGTTATAAATACAATAGATGGTACATTTAAATTTGAAAATTGGACTAAAGTAAAATAAGCTATAAATAAATACATTGTAATTGATATATGTTGATATATTGATATATCTATGATGGGGCCTCCACTTGTTCATTGTCTTAGACGCTTTGTATTTGAGTGGGTTCTGCTGCGGGAGGTTAAGGTTATGCGAGGTAAGTGTTCATTATTCCTCATGTTCTTTCTTCCCAAAGGAATACTGAAACACATTTAGTAACAGTAGCTAACAATGTATTGCTTACTATTCTCACAGATAATGAAAAGTTCAGTCCGCGCTCTGGCTCTTTAAACTTGGAGTGTTGGTCCCTCTCAGTTCTTTTGCTGCTTCTGTGTTTATGAGGTGTCTCCCCCACCTCCAAATGTGGTCTCCACCGGAACCCCGATGGTGATACCAATATCAGCAAAACAAGAAAAAACACAAATGCGCACTAAGATGAGAGATAGATATTGTATTAGCAACAAATAATAAAATTAGTAACTTACATATAAAATTTCTTTAATAATCCCCGATTCTGGTGTCTATCACAGGAGTAGGGCATCACATAGGAAGTATGAAGGGTAATCTCAGTTCTGAGAGATCAGACCCGCGCGCTGGGGCTGTCTCTGTTCACTCTCCTGTCCTCCACGTGTGGTAGCGTGGTGCAGAGTGTAGCACACATGTGCAGGAACCGGGGCCTTCAATAGGTGTCCTTAGGATGCCTGTCCGTTTTTGATAGCATAGAAACGATCGGAAATAAGCAGGAACATCGCCTGAAGAAGTTTACTTTGTTAAACGAAACGCGTCGCGACTGTTGTGGCTGGCGGTTTTACTACCCACCACCAGTACACACTCAAGTGTACCATTCCTGCTTATTTCCGATCGTTTCTATGCTATCAAAAACGGACAGGCATCCTAAGGACACCTATTGAAGGCCCCTGTTCCTGCACATGTGTGCTACACTCTGCACCACGCTACCACACGTGGAGGACAGGAGAGTGAACAGAGACAGCCCCAGCGCGCGGGTCTGATCTCTCAGAACTGAGATTACCCTTCATACTTCCTATGTGATGCCCTACTCCTGTGATAGACACCAGAATCGGGGATTATTAAAGAAATTTTATATGTAAGTTACTAATTTTATTATTTGTTGCTAATACAATATATATCTCTCATCTTGGTGCGCTTTTGTGTTTTTTCTTGTTATTCTCACAGATAAATACATGCACCAAGTGTAACATTTTGATGCCCAATTACGATTCTCATTTATGAATGGCAATACGGATATTTCTCCTATCACTCAGTGTGGAGGGAGGAACGTGGCTAGATTTGTCAGAGATATTTGCAATGCATTATACAGTAATTCACTAGAGGCGATTGTCACAACAAAGTGGTTTCGAGCTATACAGTAATACTTCAAGCATTGTAACAAAGAATCAATAGTTTCAGTAGTACTTTAACTTCAATCTGGGGACAGGGTTTTTTGATGATATCATAATGAGCCCAATTTCAGTTCATCACTAGAGTGGCTTATTCATTATAGTTTTATGGCTGTATAGCCCAATATACCTAGTCTTTCTGTCAGAGCTGCCAACAAGGGCGTGGGAGGATGGGGAGATTGGCGGGGGGGGGGGGAGGATGGGGAGATGAGCGGGAGGCTGGGGAGATGGGCAGGAGGGAGTGGGAGGCTGGGGAGATGGGCGGGAGGAAGTGGGAGGGAGGATGGGGAGATAGGGGGGAGTCTGGGGAGATGGGAGGGAGGATGGGGAGATAGGGGGGAGGCTGGGGAGATGGGTGGGGAGGATGGGGAGATGGGGGGGAGGGAGATGGGCATGTACGCCCATTGGCATACATGGCAGTTAACGCAGGGTCACACTATGTTAACTCATACCAGAAGTTACTGAATCTTCCCCTACAGGAAAGGAGGGGGGGGGGGGTATTCCTGTAGCTCCAATACCGTATCAATGTGAACGCTGATCGAACTTTAATACCCATTATCAAATCTTTGTGGATCACCCCTTAACACGGGGAGTGAACTATGCTAATTTGAATTCAGCGAAAAATAACAGGATGCACAGGAGGTAGAAGCTAAGGAGTGTTCCCAATCCGTTTCCCAGACTCAGTGAGGGTGTATGGCCTACACATTAAGGGACATTCCAAGTCTGGATCCCAGGCAGTTTAATAGATTATAGATGATAAAGGTGTTTGAGTCCCATCCAGGACTCCAGATATGGAAATGATGCCCCATAGGCATCCTTGAAAACTCAAATACATGAAAACTCAAGTATCCTTTTGTCAGAACACCTTCCAGTGACCCTAGGTGAGGTATGAGAATATTAACAAAACAGTAGTGCTTTGTGGCTGATTTCAAGAAGGTCTAAACTAGCAAAGACGGCTGCTCGCAGCAGCTTCACCACGTTAGTGGTGATGGACCACACTTTTATTTAATCATCCATGCAAAAACATATGTAGCCACATAGTTTCGGGGGAACAACTCACCCTTTGTCAGGTCTAATAACTAGCAAAGCCGTCAGACTAAAATCTAAAACGAAATGAACATGAAGTGAACCAACTAGGACAGGGGCCTCAAGTGATGGAAATTTTAGGAAACAGTGATCATAACATGGTCTCATTTGAAATAAGTTATCAAAAATTGTTATATAAGATAAACAAAGAATTCAAATTTAGATACGCACGTTTTAGTCAACTAAGGAATAATGTAAATAAATCGGGATAAAGTTCTTGCAGGAAACAAATACACACGGTAGATAGACACTCTAAAACGTTGTAACATGAGAACATTTATCATTGTACAGCAGGGCCCCGGGTATACGGCGGGTTCCGTTCCAGGGGCCCGCCGTATAGTGAAAATCGCCGGAAAGCAGATCCGGCAATTTTCAGTGATTTTGCATGCACAGAATGGCGTTTTCGTCGTTCTGCGCATGCGCAGCCTATGGTCTGCGTGCGCAAACTACGGCATGTGTGCGCAGACACCGGTCGGCGCATGCACGACTGGAAATCAAAGATGGCGGCCCCCTTCCCGGTGCCGCCGTATCGGCGGATCGCCGAAAAAGCGAAGTGCCAAATGTAGCTAAATAAACTAGCAGATGAAGACATAGAAAAGAAGGAATTTAGGTTGCTGAGGTCAGAAAGGACAGAGGCGTATCAGAATGATAAGGAACGTAAAAAAACTTGCAAATGGGCCATCATATTCGCAAAAATTGAAAATGGAAAAAAGATTGCAATGGAAAGTAAAATGAACCCTAAAGTTTTCAGGTACATTAATAATAAAAACATTAGAAAAGATAATGTAAGACCCTTTCAATATGAGATTGGGGAGACAAAACTATTTAAACAAGAGGAAGCAACAACACCAACATTTACTAATATTTAGTTAACATAGGAAAAAGGGCAAATGTGGCTTGATAAAATGACAGTAAATAAAGCACCTGGCCTTGATGGCATATACCCAAGGGTTCTCAAGGAGTTACGTTCTATAATAGCCAGACCGTTATATTAATATTCAAGGGTTCCATTTCCACAGGCTCAGTAACACAAGATTGGCGTAAAGCAGATGTGGTGCCTATATATAAAAAAGTGGCTCGTCACAACCAGGGAATTACAGATCTGCAAGCCTGACATCAATAGTGGAGAACCTACTTCAAGATTTATTAAGGGATAATGTTAAGAGCCTTTGGGATAACAAAATTATTAGCAATAGTCAGAATTAATTTATGATGAATATGTCATGCCAAACTAGCCTTGTTAGTTTATTTGAGGTAAATAGGAAGTTAGACCAAGCCAATGCAGTAAATTGTCTACTTCGATTTTGAAAGGTATTTGATACAGTGTTACACAATAGGTTAGAGTACAAAATAAAGGAACTTCTGCCGGATGAAAATATTTTCTCCGGAATTGAAAACTAGTTGAAGGACAGACAGCAGAGAGCTGTTATAAATACAACTTTTAGCCCAATCTTAAAATGTTGCAAGTGGAGTACCTTTGGGTCAGTACTGGGGCCACTGTGTTTTAACTTATTTATTAATAACCTGGAGGTTGATTTGAGAGCAAATTTTTCATCTTCACTAAAAACACTAAAATATGTGAGGTTGTACTATTAGAGCTGGATGTAATTTCTCTACAGAAGAACTTGAATAGAGTGGAAACGTGGGCAGGTAAATGGCAGATTGGGTTTAATACAAATAAATATAAGGTTATGCATTTGGGATGCAAGTCTAATAATGCTACATACAAACTAAATGGGACAAAATTAGGTCAATCCTTGATGGAGATAGATTTAGGTATACTTGTAGACAGTAGTCTAAGGCCGCACTTATAGTGCCCGCGATGTGACGTCGCGTCAAAACAAATGCATTGAATCTGTAACATGCGCTGATAAACTTGACACCCTCTACAATTCAATTTATCGTTTTGTTCTCCAATGCAACTACAACACACATCACTGCGAAATGCTCAAAGAACTAGATTGGTCATCACTAGAGTCTAGGCGCAAAGTTCACCTTTCCTGTCTTGCCTTTAAATTCTTCATGGGCAAGCTACCCAGCTACCTGAACAAGCTCCTCACCCCTACCACATGCAGCACTTATCACCTGAGATCTGACTCCAAGAGACTGTTCATGGTCCCAAGGCTCAACAAAGTATCCGGCCGCTCCTCCTTCTCCTACCGTGCACCCCAAAACTGGAACCATCTACCAGAGACTCTCACATCCACCACCAGCTTAAGTTCTTTCAAATCTAAGGCTGTCTCACATTTAAATCTGGTCTGTAACTGTTTCATACGCTCATAATATATATTATCTGTAACTGTGCACGCAATGTCTTGTATATAATGTATACCCTGCTCATTATGTAACTGTATTTGTAACCATGTATTATTTGTCATATTAACTGTGCCCAGGACATACGTGAAAACGAGAGGTAACTCTCACTGTATTACTTCCTGGTAACACATGTTAATAATAAATATAAATAATAGTAGGCGCGATGGAGCAACTGAGCAACCTAAATCTCTGTAGTCAGTAGAATTTGAATTTTACAGCAATGGTCTCACCATGTGACAGGCTATAAACCAATCCGATAGCTTCTGATGCAGGGAGAGGGGGGATGTGTGTGTGTGTGTGTGTGTGTGTGTGTGTGTGTGTGTCTGTCAAATGAAACACACTATATTAACAACTTTAAAATAGTAAATTCTCCCGTAAATTTAAAGTAAATTCAGCATACAAACAGGAATTACACCTCCTCTCTGTTTCAGCCCCCCCCCAGCTCGTCTCTGCCCCTCTGCCTTCCCCCCCCTCTGCCTTCCCCCCCTCTGCCTTCCCCCCCCTCTGCCTTCCCCCCCCTCTGCCTTCCCCCCAGCTCGTCTCCGCCCCTCTGCCTTCCCCCCAGCTCGTCTCCGCCCCTCTGCCTTCCCCCCAGCTCGTCTCCGCCCCTCTGCCTTCCCCCCAGCTCGTCTCCGCCCCTCTGCCTTCCCCCCAGCTCGTCTCCGCCCCTCTGCCTTCCCCCCCCCTCTGCCTTCCCCCCCCTCTGCCTTCCCCCCAGCTCGTCTCCGCCCCTCTGCCTTCCCCCCAGCTTGTCTCCGCCCCTCTGCCTTCCCCCTTGCTCTTGTCTCCGCCCCTCTGCCTTCCCCCTTGCTCTTGTCTCTGTCCCTCTGCCTTCATCATCATCTGTTTCCCCAAGTGTTGTCCCTAATCAATATCCCATTTCTGTACCCCATAAAATTGGTCAGATTAAAAAAAAAAAAAGTTTCTTTAAGTGCAATTTACAACTGATGGAGACTGTGATAGAAGATGCAACAGATATCTTTAAGAAAAGGTTAGACTTTCTTTTTTTTTAAAGAAATTAAAGGTATACCAGGATATACAACATAAGTTTAACATGATCCAGGGAGAAATTCGATAACCATTACTTCGAAAAGAATGTACTTTCCCCTTTACGGACAAAATTGGCTAAAGTTTCACTTGGCTATTATTTGCCTTCCTCTGGATCAATATAAATAAAGGATGCTATCTTAGTCCAGTAAATGTAACATACATACTATAGATTGAACTCTACGGAGATGTCTTTTTTTCAACCTCATCTACTTTGTAACTATGCAACTACTAAACCACCAATAAAATGATGATGTTTTACTGTTGCTGAGAGTAGTTATAAGAAACGCTGCAGTAATGATGCACTAACAGCAATGTTCACTTATATAACAGCAATACAACAATTCTAAGTTTACAAAATAACTACCAAAATCAACAATTTTACAATAAAGTATGTGACCTACAGGATTTGGTTCGTTGGGTGCCAGATGGAAAAATGAACGAGTTTGGTTCATGATAGTGGCGCTACATTTCTAAAAGTCTGGATCACGTGGCTAGCACAAACGGACATACCAGGAGTGAATGGTACTTCAATTTTGCTATGATAGTATTAGAAGCACGTTCTCCGCTGACTCAATGGGGACAGAAAGGTGAAACACGAGGTTTAGAATAAGATTTAGGGTGAGAAACAGAAATATGGACCACGCAAAGGCATCAGACCAGAGCCCCGGAATGTGAAAATCATTCAATTTAGGAACAAGGAAAGGACTGAGAGAAGGACAGACAGATTTTCCGTCCCCTCCCCCCTTCTTTTTGTTTCTTGAATTGTACTTTGCTCAATGCAAGTGCTATGAGTTATCACTGTTACCTCTGTGGAAGACACGTATACACGTTACTGTATGATGGTAAAAATCAATAAAAATCTAAGTAAAAAAAAAGTGTGTGAACTGGGCAAATAAAGGAATATAATTAACATTTGTTAAAACAATTAATAAATAGATGATTTTTGGACAGGGTTATTGCCAATGAAATCCAGTCACTCACTGTCCCTGTGTATTTCTTATCATTCCCCACTTCCAGTCATGTCAGAAAGCTGGGACGTACAATGTAATCCAACAACACAATGTTCATTAAAAAGACTTGTTTCCTACATTGTCTTCTACAGAATTAAGCAAAGGAAACGGTTATAACTGTTTCCAGATACATTTATATTTTTGTGCATGTACAGTATCTATGTGTTGGCAAAATCTTAAATCATTGGTCTTAGATTCTAGAAGTTGCATGCAGAAAGCCCCCTGAAGGTTTCCGTTACAAGTACTGTCTGGATTATTTGGAGTCTCTCTGTCACAGGGCTAGTGGAACGAGAGATGAAGATATCGTCTACTGCAAGCAAGGAAGGATAACGCTTTGAACTGCTTAGTCCTATTTCCCATCCTACGGTTTGGTCAGAAACAATGGTCTGATTAAAAAAAAAGCTTCGCCTCCTCTCCATCCATCCTGAGTGACCAAAAGCCCTTTGATTGCCTCAACCAACAAGGATGGGGGTAATATGCAGTCACATTTCTGACTGTGTTGGTCTCTGGTTGGATGCAGCACATGGAATATAGCCCAGTGCAAGTCTCTGATCTTAGAAACGAATGAAACACGCATACACACAATGGTTTAATCATTATGTGCTGGTGCTGCTTACATACGTTGTTCTACATACCGTATTGGGCCGAATATAGTGCGGCCTCGCACATAATATGACCCTAAAGTATTGTAGGTGTTCTACATGAAAAATAAAAAGGTGTTAGTCTGCGCATATAATGCGAGGACAGTTTTCGGAAGGACATTTTTAGGAAAAAAACATAGCACTATATTTGGGCCAATATGGTATGTATGTATGTATGTATGTATATATATATATATATATATATATATATATATATATATATATATATATATATACAGTGTTCGACAAACCTATACATTTGCTCGCCCCGGGCGAGTAAATATTGGCCCAAGTAGCACACGTTTGGTACTAGGTGGCGAGTAGATTTTTTTGTCTGGCGAGTAGATTTTTTGGTGATTTGTCAACCACTGTGTGTGTGTGTATATATATATATATATATATATATATATATATATATATATATATATATATATATATATATATATATATATATATATATATATATATATATATATATATATCTTCCTCTGATGTAAGGATCTAATGAAACACACACACATACACACACACATACACACACATTATGAGTTAGATGGGAAGTCTTAGCCAGAAAAGTCAGCGCCCCCGCCAGGAATGTGGAAACAAACTACAAAAAGACTGAGCAGATGAGCTACATGTACAAGACACACACTTTCATGTAGCTGAGAGACTGAGACGCTAAATGCGTGAACATTTTTAGACTTCCTATTTCGAGTTGCTGGGATTTCTCTTCAGCTGGATCACATTATACACCGTACACAGTAATTAGGCTAGTGTTTCTGCCAATGGATTTTGCAGAATCTAAAGAGGGTAGTGTGAGGTTAGTACTGCGGTTGGGGCACCGACGTCTGACGTGGGAGACCCTGGTTTAGGGCTTGGTGCCACCTTGGTGTGAGAAAGTCACTTTATCTACTTTTCAACCAGGAACTCTGTTTAGATTGTAAGCTCTTTAACATAGGGCGTCATTGTGCCAGCACTGGCAGAACTACATATAAATTAATATGTATTAATACTTGTAGTATTTTTTATTGTTGTGGATAGATTCCGTCTCCCTGGCAGTCAGATTTGTCACAGTGCCTGAGATTAAGGAGCAGCTTCAGCGAGTTCATGTTTCTGCACTAGGATCAAAGTACTATTTGAAGCAGTTGCTTTCATCTGGATCTAAGAAGCAGCTCTATTGGCAGCGCTTGTAATGTGTTGCAGTTATTGGCAGCAGAGAAGGGGTTAAACCGCCAATCATGTAGCAATCACTTACAACTTGGCCTGTGCCACCCAAATCTTCTTGACACATGAAAGGTTGTGTGCAGGGAAAGGGCTGTCAGGTTATATTACTCTTTATCTTATGGGGAAGGCTTTGAAACAAATAACTAACTATTCAATCTGAAGCCAGTTTTACCGTATGAGACAAAAAAGAAGAGAAAATGAAACGGTGTTTGTCTGCCGTTCTCAGCAGCACGAGGGTTGCAAGGAATGATTTTGTGATGAGCTGTAAAACCCTTGGGGGCTGAATGATTAAATACTACCATATAAAAATCCCAAACTATAACTATAACTCAGTATTCAAGCACCCTGCTGAGTCTTGGCTTGTGCTTTCTCTTAGAAGAAAGATAAACTTATAATTTATTGACTTTCAAAAGCATCTTAGTTCTGTGTTGGGCCAAAAGATGGATTATATCTAGTGAAAACATACAAAAAAATCAGCAAGGATAATAAAGGGTTAATATAAAGAAAATACTTGTCAAAATTTTCTCCTCATAAATGAAACCTAAATGAAACATAACAGGCTCTGCATGTGCATTTATTTGTATCAAATAGGTCCAATACTGAAATCATACACACGGCTATTAAGGCAGACAGTTTCTAATACATCAGCCTCAGTTTAAGAGATTCTGACATCAGATCAGATCTACATGTAACAGATAGATGTCAGGAGGATCTGCTAAGGATCCTCCCCAGTCACTGCAGCCCACAGTCACTGCAGCCCACCCTCCCCAGTCACTGCAGCCCACCCTCCCCAGTCACTGCAGCCCACAGTCACTGCAGCCCACCCTCCCCAGTCACTGCAGCCCACCCTCCCCAGTCACTGCAGCCCACCCTCCCCAGTCACTGCAGCCCACCCTCCCCAGTCACTGCAGCCCACCCTCCCCAGTCACTGCATCATACACACCCCACTCACTGCAGCCCACTCTCCCAAATCACTGCAACCCACCCTCCCCAGTCCCCAGTCACTGCAGCCCACCCTCCCCATTCCCCAGTCACTGGAGCCTACCCTCCCCACTCCCCAGTCACTTCAGCCCACCCACCCCACTCCCCAGTCACTGCAGCCCACCCACCCCACTCCCCAGTCACTGCAGCCCACCCTCCCCACTCCCCAGTCACTGCAGCCCACACTCCCCACACCCCACTCACTGCAGCCCACTCACCCCACTCACTGCAGCCCACTCTCCTTAATCACTGCAACCTACCTTCCCCACTCCCCAGTCACTGCAGCCCACCCTCCCCACTCACTGCAGCCCACCCTCCCCACTCCCCAGTCACTGCAGCCTCCCCTCCCCACTTCCCAGTCACTGTAGCCCACCCTCCCCTCACCTCTCCCTACTACCCTCACATAACAAGTTCATACAAATATGTAAGGGAGGCGTCTCTTAAACTCCTCTGCTAACAACTGAAGGATCTTGGATAGCAGCTCAATCTTTTCCAATCAGCATCATGTCTGTAACACGGTCACACAAGTCACAGCCCTGATGCCTGGTAACACGGTCACACAATTACACAGCCCTGATGCCTGGTAACACTGTCACACAAGTCACAGCCCGGATGCCTGGTAACGCTGTCACACAAGTCACAGCCCTGATGCCTGGTAACACTGTCACACAAGTCACAGCCCTGATGTCTGGTAACACTGTCACACAAGTCACAGTCCTGATGTCTGGTAACACTGTCACACAATTACACAGCCCTGATGTCTGGTAACACTGTCACACAAGTCACAGTCCTGATGTCTGGTAACACTGTCACACAAGTCACAGCCCTGATGTCTGGTAACACTGTCACACAAGTCACAGTCCTGATGTCTGGTAACACTGTCACACAAGTCACAGCCCTGATGTCTGGTAACACTGTCACACAAGTCACAGTCCTGATGCCTGGTAACACTGTCACAAGTCACAGCCCTGATGTCTGGTAACACTGTCACACAAGTCACAGCCCTGATGTCTGGTAACACTGTCACACAAGTCACAGTCCTGATGTCTGGTAACACTGTCACACAAGTCACAGCCCTGATGTCTGGTAACACTGTCACACAAGTCACAGTCCTGATGCCTGGTAACACTGTCACACAAGTCACAGCCCTGATGCCTGGTAACACTGTCACAAGTCACAGCCCTGATGCCTGGTAACACTGTCACACAAGTCACAGCCCTGATGCCTGGTAACACTGTCACAGCCCTGATGTCTGGTAACACTGTCACACAAGTCACAGCCCTGATGCCTGGTAACACTGTCACACAAGTCACAGCCCTGATGCCTGGTAACACTCTCACACAAGTCACAGCCCTCGTGTCTGGTAACACTGTCACAAAAGTCACAGTCCTGATGCCTGGTAACACTGTCACACAAGTCACAGCCCTGATGTCTGGTAACACTGTCACACAAGTCACAGTCCTGATGTCTGGTAACACTGTCACAAGTCACAGCCCTGATGCCTGGTAACACTGTCACACACGTCACAGCCCTGATGCCTGGTAACACTGTCACACAAGTCACAGCCCTGATGCCTGGTAACACTGTCACAGCCCTGATGCCTGGTAACACTGTCACACAAGTCACAGCCCTGGTGTCTGGTAACACTGTCACACAAGTCACAGCCCTGATGTCTGGTAACACTGTCACACACGTCACAGCCCTGATGCCTGGTAACACTGTCACACAAGTCACAGCCCCTGTGCCTGGTAACACTGTCACACAAGTCACAGCCCCTGTGCCTGGTAACACTGTCACACAATTACACAGCCCTGATGTCTGGTAACACTGTCACAAGTCACAGCCCTGATGCCTGGTAACACTGTCACACAAGTCACAGCCCTGATGTCTGGTAACACTGTCACACAAGTCACAGCCCTGATGCCTGGTAAAACTGTCACACAAGTCACAGCCCTGATGCCTGGTAACACTGTCACACAAGTCACAGCCCTGATGCCTGGTAACACTGTCACACAAGTCACAGCCCTGGTGTCTGGTAACACTGTCACACAAGTCACAGCCCTGGTGTCTGGTAACACTGTCACACAAGTCACAGCCCTGATGCCTGGTAACACTGTCACACAAGTCACAGCCCTGGTGTCTGGTAACACGGTCACACAAGTCACAGCCCTGATGTCTGGTAACACTGTCACACAAGTCACAGCCCTGGTGTCTGGTAACACTGTCACACAAGTCACAGCCCTGATGTCTGGTAACACTGTCACACAAGTCACAGCCCTGATGCCTGGTAACACTGTCACACACGTCACAGCCCTGATGCCTGGTAACACTGTCACACAAGTCACAGCCCTCGTGTCTGGTAACACTGTCACAAAAGTCACAGCCCCGGTGTCTGGTAACACTGTCACACAATTACACAGCCCTGATGTCTGGTAACACTGTCACACAATTACACAGCCCTGATGTCTGGTAACACAAGTCACAGCCTCGGTGTCTGGAAATGCTGTCACACAATTACACAGCCCTGATGTCTGGTAACACTGTCACACAATCCTGATGTCTGGTAACAATGTCACACAATTACACAGCCCTGGTGCCTGGTAACACTGTCACACAAGTCACAGCCCTGGTGTCTGGTAACACTGTCACACAAGTCACAGCCTCGGTGTTTGGTAATGCTGTCACACAAGTCACATCCCCTGTGCCTGGTAACACTGTCACACAATTACACAGCCCTGATGTCTGGTAACACTGTCACAAGTCACAGCCCTGATGTCTGGTAACACTGTCACACAAGTCACAGCCCTGATGCCTGGTAACACTGTCACACAAGTCACAGCTCTGATGCCTGGTAACACTGTCACACAATTACACAGCCCTGATATCTGGTAACACTGTCACACAAGTCACAGCTCTGATGCCTGGTAACACTGTCACACAAGTCACAGCCCTGATGCCTGGTAACACTGTCACACAAGTCACAGCCCTGATGCCTGGTAACACTGTCACACAAGTCACAGCCCCGGTGTCTGGTAACACTGTCACACAAGTCACAGCCCTCGTGTCTGGTAACACTGTCACAAAAGTCACAGCCCCGGTGTCTGGTAACACTGTCACACAATTACACAGCCCTGATGTCTGGTAACACTGTCACACAATTACACAGCCCTGATGTCTGGTAACACTGTCACACAAGTCACAGCCTCGGTGTCTGGTAATGCTGTCACACAATTACACAGCCCTGATGTCTGGTAACACTGTCACACAATTACACAGCCCTGATGTCTGGTAACACTGTCACACAAGTCACAGTCCTGATGTCTGGTAACACTGTCACACAAGTCACAGTCCTGATGTCTGGTAACACTGTCACACAAGTCACAGTCCTGATGTCTGGTAACACTGTCACACAAGTCACAGTCCTGATGTCTGGTAACACTGTCACACAAGTCACAGTCCTGATGTCTGGTAACACTGTCACACAAGTCACAGCCCTGATGTCTGGTAACACTGTCACACAAGTCACAGCCCTGATGCCTGGTAACGCTGTCACACAAGTCACAGCCCTGATGTCTGGTAACACTGTCACACAAGTCACAGCCCTGATGTCTGGTAACACTGTCACACAAGTCACAGCCCCGGTGTCTGGTAACACTGTCACAGCCCCGGTGTCTGGTAACGCTGTCACAGCCCCGGTGTCTGGTAACACTGTCACAGCCCCGGTGTCTGGTAACACTGTCACAGCCCCGGTGTCTGGTAACACTGTCACAGCCCCGGTGTTTGGTAACACTGTCACAGCCCCGGTGTCTGGTAACACTGTCACAGCCCCGGTGTCTGGTAACACTGTCACAGCCCCGGTGTCTGGTAACACTGTCACAGCCCCGGTGTCTGGTAACACTGTCACAGCCCCGGTGTCTGGTAACACTGTCACAGCCCCGGTGTCTGGTAACACTGTCACAGCCCCGGTGTCTGGTAACACTGTCACAGCCCCGGTGTCTGGTAACACTGTCACAGCCCCGGTGTCTGGTAACACTGTCACAGCCCCGGTGTCTGGTAACACTGTCACAGCCCCGGTGTCTGGTAACACTGTCACAGCCCCGGTGTCTGGTAACACTGTCACAGCCCCGGTGTCTGGTAACACTGTCACAGCTCCGGAGTCTGGTAACACTGTCACAGCCCCGGTGTCTGGTAACACTGTCACAGCCCCGGTGTCTGGTAACACTGTCACAGCCCCGGTGTCTGGTAACACTGTCACAGCCCCGGTGTCTGGTAACACTGTCACAGCCCCGGTGTCTGGTAACACTGTCACAGCCCCGGTGTCTGGTAACACTGTCACAGCCCCGGTGTCTGGTAACACTGTCACAGCCCCGGTGTCTGGTAACACTGTCACAGCCCCGGTGTCTGGTAACACTGTCACAGCCCCGGTGTCTGGTAACACTGTCACAGCCCCGGTGTCTGGTAACACTGTCACAGCCCCGGTGTCTGGTAACACTGTCACAGCCCCGGTGTTTGGTAACACTGTCACAGCCCCGGTGTTTGGTAACACTGTCACAGCCCCGGTGTCTGGTAACACTGTCACAGCCCCGGTGTCACCCTTACATAGATACTGGAAATCCATGTCACTTTGAGGTGACAGATGCAGCGTTGAGCACTAGGAAAGGCTTCTCCCTGCATGTAAAAGCAGCACAGGGACACATTCCCCTCTATAAATAGCCTGGTGTTTACACTGAGCCTCCTGATATAACCCGAGGGGTACCAGCGTTTGGGGCATTCACCATTTCATTCCCGGCTACTTTCAAAGGCATACCTCATAGACATATACAGCCCTGAGGGGCAGTTACTAGTGGACCCCGCAGTACTTACTTTCCTGGCTTACACAGTACTGTATGGGGGATTGTGATGTCTTCTATATACTGACCAGACATTCTGTACAAATAATTAACCTCATCCATTTACCTTCTAAAAACTGCATTTCTCTGTAATCTTTCTGGCAATAAATGGGTTAAATTAATTTAAATAAAAAGTATTGCCGCTCAGCTGGTAGATATTACTACCCTTTTTAACCTCTTCATCGCCATATGCTGAAGATGCAAACCCTGAAGTGTTACAGCTAAGAGCAGTCCCACAGCAGGCATGGCGCAGAGACTCGGGGGTCACCGGGTTTGGATCCTGTGTGACCCAGGGGCTGGAAAAGTGCCAGACGGTCATTTTAACTATTATATCCCATTATACCGCATTACACCGCAGCATATCCCATTATACCGCATCATATCGCATTATACCGCATTACACCACAGCACACCTCATTATATCGCAGCATATCGCATTACACCTCAGCATATCACATTATACCTCATTATATCGCATTACACCGGAGCATATCTCCTTATACCGCATTATAGCACAGCATATCGCATTATACCGCATTACACCGCAGCATATCTGATTATACCGCATTATAGCACAGCATGTCGCATTACACCGCAGCATATCGCATTATATCGCAGCATATCGCATTATACCGCAGCATATCCCATTACACCGCAGCATATCACATTATACCTCATTATATCGCATTACACCGCAGCATATCCCATTACACCGCAGCATATTCCATTATATCGCAGCATATCCCATTACACCGCAGCATATCCCATTACACCGCAGCATATCCCATTATACCTCATTATATCGCATTACACCGCAGCATATCCCATTACACCGCAGCATATCCCATTGTACCGCAGCATATCCCATTATACCTCATTATATCGCATTACACCGCAGCATATCCCATTATACCGCAGCATATCCCATTATACCGCAGCATATCCCATTATACCGCAGCACGTCACATTATACTGTATTACACCGCAGCATATTGCATAACACAGCATATCGCATATTTGCGTTAACATTAAATGCCCCACAGATCAGCTGACACCTTAACAAACATGTTACTAAAGTCAGGACTGAAACTACTGTCCAGTGACCCTACAGATAGTGACCCGCACAGACAGTGACCTCTACAGATAGTGACCTGCACAGACAGTGACTCACACAGATAGTGACCCGCACAGACAGTGACCTCTACAGATAGTGACCCGCACAGATAGTGACCCGCACAGACAGTGACCCGCACAGACAGTGACCCGCACAGACAGTGACCCGCACAGACAGTGACCTCTACAGATAGTGACCCGCACAGATAGTGACCCGCACAGACAGTGACTCACACAGACAGTGACTCGCACAGATAGTGACCCGCACAGACAGTGACCTCTACAGATAGTGACCCGCACAGATAGTGACCCGCACAGATAGTGACCCGCACAGACAATGACCCGCACAGACAATGACCCGCACAGACAGTGACTCGCACAGATAGTGACCCGCACAGACAGTGACCTCTACAGATAGTGACCTGCACAGACAGTGACTCGCACAGACAGTGACCCCGCACAGACAGTGACCCCGCACAGACAGTGACCCCGCACAGACAGTGACCCCGCACAGACAGTGACCCCGCACAGACAGTGACCCCGCACAGATGTTGGACTGGTAATGATTGGGGGGATAGAGAGGGGGGGATAGGATAGAGAGAGGGGGGAATAGAGAGAGGGGGGGATAGAGAGAGAGGGGGGATAGAGAGAGAGGGGGGATAGAGAGAGGGGGGATAGAGAGAGGGGGGATGGGGGGATAGAGAGGGGGGGATAGAGAGAGGGGGATAGAGAGAGGGGGATGGTGGGGATAGAGAGAGGGGGGATAGAGAGAGGGGGGATGGGGGGATAGAGAGGGGGGGATGGTGGGGATAGAGAGAGGGGGGATGGGGGGATAGAGAGAGGGGGATGGGGGGGATAGAGAGAGGGGGATGGGGGGATAGAGAGAGGGGGATGGGGGGGATAGAGAGAGGGGGATGGGGGGATAGAGAGAGGGGGATGGGGGGATAGAGAGAGGGGGGATAGAGAGAGGGGGGATAGAGAGAGGGGGGGTGGGGGGGATAGAGAGGGGGGATAGAGAGAGGGGGGGTGGGGGGGATAGAGAGGGGGGATAGAGAGAGGGGGGGTGGGGGGGATAGAGAGAGGGGGGGGTGGGGGGGATAGAGAGAGGGGGGATAGAGAGAGGGGGGGATGGGGGGATAGAGAGAGGGGGGGATGGGGGGATAGAGAGAGGGGGGATGGGGGGGATAGAGAGAGGGGGGATGGGGGGATGGGGGGGATAGAGAGAGGGGGGATGGGGGGATAGAGAGAGGGGGGTGGGGGGGATAGAGAGAGGGGGATGGGGGGGATAGAGAGAGGGGGGGATAGAGAGAGGGGGGGATAGAGAGAGGGGGGGATAGAGAGAGGGGGGGATAGAGAGAGGGGGGGATAGAGAGAGGGGGGGATAGAGAGAGGGGGGATAGAGAGAGGGGGGGATAGAGAGAGGGGGGGGATAGAGAGAGGGGGGATAGAGAGAGGGGGGGATAGAGAGAGGGGGGATAGAGAGAGGGGGGGATAGAGAGAGGGGGGGATAGAGAGAGGGGGGATAGGAAGAGCAGAGGGGGGATAGAGAGAGGGGGGGATAGAGAGAGGGGGGTTGGGGGGCACTCACGTTGTTGCTGTGGGAGAGATGCTTCCACTCCTTGTCCTTTGGGCTCCTAAATACATTTGTATGCATCTGTCCACACAGCGGAGATCTCACCGCAATCAGAAGGAGCTGCGGGAGCGCAGGCACTGTCCGTGCAATCACTGCGTCAGAAATGCTTCCAGACCTCAGGACAATACTCACAGGTACTCCTCATTGCTGACAAGTTACCGGCAGTAAGTCACAGCAGTGATGCCATCAGTGCCAGGGACGGCTTGTGTACTGTGTACTGTGTACTGCGTTTGCCCAGCAGGAAAGTATTGCATGTGCGGCTCTAACTCTGCGACCTGTGCGCCAGCGCAACCAGCAGTGTGCGTCACAAGTGGGATAAAGTGAATATAGTGCAGCAGAGTGCGGGATCCAGCAGATTGCGTCTCACTGGGAGAGGAGCAGCCACTACAATCCAGCCCAGCGCTGCTACTCCCCCTCACTGACTCCGGGACACGAGCAGCTGCTGCTGTGTAATATAAGCGGTAACATCGCCCGAGTGTGTGAGCCCCACGGATAGCCCCGCCCACATCTTACATGCAGCCCCTGTGTGCAGCGTCTGTGTGCAGTGTGCAGTGTGCAGTCCCTGTGTGCAGTCTGCAGCGCCTCTGTGCAGTGTGCAGCGCCTCTGTGCAGTGTGCAGTCCCTGTGTGCAGTGTGCAGCGCCTGTGTGCAGTGTGCAGCGCCTGTGTGCAGTGTGCAGCCCCTGTGTGCAGTGTGCAGGGCCTGTGTGCAGCCCCTGTGTACAGCCCCTGTGTGCAGTGTGCAGCCCCTGTGTGCACTGTGCAGCCCCTGTGTGCACTGTGCAGCCCCTGTGTGCAGTGTGCAGCCCTGTGTGCAGTGTGCAGGGCCTGTGTGCAGCCCCTGTGTACAGCCCCTGTGTGCAGTGTGCAGCCCCTGTGTGCAGCGCCTGTGTGCAGTGCAGCCCCTGTGTGCAGTGTGCAGCCTCTGAGCGCAGCCCCTGTGTGCAGTGTGCAGCCTCTGAGCGCAGCCCCTGTGTGCAGTGTGCAGTCTCTGTGTGCAGTGTGCAGCCTCTGAGCGCAGTCACTGTGTGCAGCCTCTGAGCGCAGTCACTGTGTACAGTCCCTGTGTGCAGTGTACAGTGTGCAGCCTCTGAGCGCAGTCGCTGTGTGCAGCCCCTGTATGCAGTCCCTGTGTGCAGTGTACAGTGTGCAGCCTCTGTATCCAGCCACTGTGTGCAGTCCCTGTGCGCAGTGTGCAGCCTCTGTGTGCAGTGTGCTGTATGCAGCCCCTAAGTGCAGCCTCTGTGCGCAGTGTGCAGCAGGCAGTGTGCAGTCTGCAGTATGCAGCCGCTGTATGCAGTCTGTGCTGGGAGTACACACTTCCACGGTTACGGCTCTATAGGTCTCCTATGCTATATTGCAGTCTTGTATACACTGCAACCAAATGCAGTTAGGAGGAGGGCTGATTAATTAGCACCTAGCTGATACTCAGCTACAGATTTAAAGCTCAGCGAGAGCAGATAGAGATGTACAGTGAATGTGCAACAAAAATTTCCATACTGTGGGGCCTATGCACTAAGCAGGGATAAGCCACTTATCGAGGCCTTATTGCCAAAAAGCTTTCACTAAGCCCCGATAAGTCGGCGATAAAAGGCCTTTTCAGCAAAAAAATTCCACAAAAAAAAATAGCCAAACGCGCGGCAATAAGCCACGTATCGGCAGGTTTTCAAACTTGTGCAATTCTAGTAGCCCCGATTAGCTTATCGAGGCTAATCGCGGCTCTAGAATAGAGATTTCCTCTCATTGCTCCCGCCACGAAAAGTTGGCAGGAAGGTGGTGAGAAGCTGCCGATAAGCGGCGAGAGGGGACCTAGAACAAAAATGCATTTTTCCTGCATCGGATTGATGCCCGGAGTCTCCGGAGCTGATACCCATTAATTGCCCATTGGCTGATTGACCATTGACTGCTGTTGTGGCTTATCATGCCCATATTATATGGGTATGATGTACCACTATGCCAATCAATGGGTACAGGGTGGGTATAGTGGGTCCGGGGTGGGTGGTTAGGCCTCCCGGGTGGGTAGCAGGGGAGGGTGGGTTAACCCCTTAATTACTATTGCGGTTACTAATCGCTAAGGTGATTAAGGGGTTAGGGACCATTAGATTGTATTTTTTATTGTATTCTTTCTGGCAACGGAGAACATGTCCCTGCAGTATGCTGGGGATGATGTCCTTGATGATGATGGCACGGGTACTGTAAGTAGAAAGTTTTATTTACTTTATTGATGCTGGCTGGCTAATATTTTATTTAATAACAGGCAAATGAGCTATTATCCATATTTGGATAATAGTTATTTTGACTATTACTGTACTGTATGTGTTGGGAGAGGGGTGGGGGGTGGGGGTGTATTTATTTAAATGTTAACACAAAATAATTTTGCCACACGATTGGTACTGCAAGCCAGCCAGGACCCGCGAGGACCACCCGAGGACCACCGGACCTCCGCGGCCTCTGGTATCGATTATGTGAGGGTAGAGGAGGTGGGTATTAGTGTTGTTGTGTTTTGAATGTTTGTGGGTAGCAGCTGTTTTAATATAAATGTTAATACTACTGTAGATGAGCAGGGGGTCTCCTGAGTGATCCGCGTTGATGTGAGGTCCGGGGACCCCCTGTGTCCGACCCCGTTATGGGGTGCCGGCATCTCCTATGCATTTAAATGTCACGTGACCGTGAGAATAAAATGCATGGGAGATACCGGCACCCCATAACGGGACCTGTATCTCGGGAAGCAGGTGGTCCCTGGACCTCAAATCAACGCGGTTCTGCTCAGGAGACCCCCTGCTACAATACACTAGTATTACCTTTTATATTAAAAATGTTTGATCTCTAGCGACATTTGCACAGGGACTCGCCCTGCAGCAGAAATAAATCGCAGGGTGAGCCCTTTCCAGAGAGGCGATCAGCACAGCGCCGGCTACTCGCCAGTTTAGCAGATGTTGCTATCACAGGTATTCTGCGCTTTCTGCACCGTGATTGCAACGCTGTAAAAAATGGCAATTTAAACAGGACAGCGATCTTTTTTTTATCAACGCTTAGTGCATAGGCCTCTGTGTTTGCAAGCAGCATCAGCAGCAACATTGTGAGTACACAAATGTAATTAACATATTCGGTCATTTGCAACCTATACTCATAAGGGCACAGTTGGAGGAAAATAACAGATTGACAAATTAGGCACCATGATTGACAAGTTCCCAATTCAGGTACAGAATGTGAAGGGTCGGGTACAGTACAGTATGTGCGGGGTAGGGGTACAGGATGTGAAGGGTCGGGTACAGTACATTATGTGCGGGGTAGGGGTACAGGATGTGAAGGGTCGGGTACAGTACAGTATGTGCGGGGTAGGGGTACAGGATGTGAAGGGTCGGGTACAGTACAGTATGTGCGGGGTAGGGGTACAGGATGAGAAGGGTCGGGTACAGTACAGTATGTGCGGGGTAGGGGTACAGGATGTGAAGGGTCAGGTACAGTACAGTATGTGCGAAGGGTCGGGTACAGTACAGTATGTGCGGGGTAGGGGTACAGGATGTGAAGGGTCGGGTACAGTACATTATGTGCGGGGTAGGGGTACAGAATGTGAAGGGTCGGGTACAGTACAGTATGTGCGGGGTAGGGGTACAGGATGTGAAGGGTCGGGGACAGTACAGTATGTGCGGGGTAGGGGTACAGGATGTGAAGGGTCGGGTACAGTACAGTATGTGCGGGGTAGGGGTACAGGATGTGAAGGGTCGGGTACAGTACAGGATGTGAAGGGTCGGGTACAGTACAGGATGTGAAGGGTCGGGTACAGTACAGTATGTGCGGGGTATGGGTACAGTACAGGATGTGAAGGGTCGGGTACAGTACAGTATGTGCGGGGTAGGGGTACAGTACAGGATGTGAAAGGTCGGGTACAGTACAGTATGTGCAGGGTAGGGATACAGGATGTGAAGGGTCGGGTACAGTACAGTATGTGCGGGGTAGGGGTACAGTACAGGATGGGAAGGGTCGGGTACAGTACAGGATGTGAAGGGTCGGGTACAGTACAGGATGTGCAGGGTAGGGGTACAGGATGTGCAGGGTAGGGATACAGTATGTGTGGGGTAGGGGTACAGTATGTGTGGTGTAGGGGTACAGTATGTGTGGTGTAGGGGTACAGGATGTGCGGGGTATGGGTACAGGATGTGCGGGGTAGGGGTACAGAATGTGCAGGGTAGGGGTACAGTATGTGCGGGTAGGGGTACAGTATGTGCAGGATAAGGGTACAGTATGTGTGGGGAAGGGGTACAGTATGTGTGGAGTAGGGGTACAGTATTTGAGGGGTAGGGGTACAGGATGTGTGGGGTAGGGGTACAGGATGTGTGGGGTAGGGGTACAGGATGTGTGGGGTAGGGGTACAGTATGTGCGGGGTAGGGGTACAGTATGTATGGGGTAGGGGTACAGTATATGTGGCGAAGTGGTACAGTATGTGCAGGATAGGGGTACAGTATGTGCGGGGTAGGGGTACAGTATGTGCGGGGTAGGTGTACAGTATGTGCGGGGTAGGGGTACTGTATGTGTGGGTAGGGGAACCAGATGTGTGGGGTAGGGGAACAGTATGGGTATAGTAGGAGTACAGTATATGCAGGATAGGGGTACCGTATGTGTGGGGTAGGGGTACAGTATGTGGGGGTTAGGGGTACATCATTTGTAAGGTAGGGTACCATATGTGTTGGGTACGGGTACAGTATGTGTGGGGTAGGGGTACAGTATGTGCGGGGTAGGGGTACAGTATGTGCGGGGTAGGGGTACAGTATGTGCGGGGTAGGGGTACAGTATGTACCGGGTAGGGGTACAGTATGTACGGGGTAGGGGTTCAGTATGTGTGGTTGGGGTTCTGTATGTCTGGGGTAGGGGTACTGTAACAGGGGACTTATCCCTGTTCACAAATGTGCCTCTAATCCAGCAGTGTGGTGGTTAACGGCTGGTAGCAAATTAACTAACACCACCTGCCTGATTAGAGGTGGTAGAAAAAGCCTGCCTTTGAGACAGGAAGTGACTCCTTAGCTCTGAATGAGAGCTGACCTTTGGAGAGAACACACATCTCTGGAGCTGACCGGTCTTGAGCTCTGCCCAGCATAGCTGATTGCAAGACACCAAATAAGACTTCTAAACCTGGATGCTGATTTTCTGTGCACGCACGGGTGCGGTTCCAGGAGAGCAGAGAAGCTTACTCTACAGCAGCTAACAGATAAGACTTTCATTCTGAAGAGACTTCTTATATTTGCTTATGTCATGCTATGTGTTTGGGGCTGGGAGACCTGCTTAACTAGGAGTTGTGAATTGCATGGGATTTCACTAGAAATACTCCCAAGGGAATTAAGCTTTGTTTCCCCACCCCCTTTGTTTGGATGATTTCATGATAAAAAAGAAAAGGCACAATAAAGCCTTATTATAATTTAACCTTTATAAAAGCCTCCAATTGTGTACCTCTGTGAACGTCCGTCTACAGGTACAGTATGTGTGTGGTTGGGGTATACTATGTGTGGGATAGGGGTACAGTATGTGTGGTTGGGGTTCAGTATGTGTGTGGTTGGAGTACAGTATGTGTGTGGTAGGGGTACAGTATGTGTGTGGTAGGGGTACAGTATGTGTGTGGTAGGGATATAGTACACTGATGTACAAGGGAAGAAGAGAGGAATTATACAGATGTAGCCTAGCCTCCGGCCGCTACTTCTTTTCCTGGGCCCTACTAGTGTAAGTCCTGATAGGTGCGCAGGCAGTGGATGGGCTAATTCCTTCAAATAGGCCCTTTGTGTTTTTGCAGCTTTAGATATATTAGATGTATCCCAGGGCGGGCCTAGCAACAGCCTGAGAGTGTCAGCCTGAGGGGTGGGTACTGATTGGACAACATACTAAATGTGATAGCCTATCAGTATCCAGATCTGGCTTGTTATGCGTCAGAGTTACAGTGACACCCAAAGGATATAAATACTGGCACTTTTCTAAAGTGGGGGTCTCTCTTTCCTCCCCCTGTGGAGTGAGCACCATCTACTCACCATCTCACTAGGGGATGTGAGGAGGAGTCCAGAAGGCCTGGTCTGGGCCTCAAGCCTTAACCAGTGTACTTTCAATAGGGGAAGCTGGGAGAAGAATGCACCTGCTTTGTACATCTGCTCTGATTGCAATAAATACCATGGAACCATCACCAGTGTGTTTCAATGTCTTGCTGCTGAAAGAAAGGTGTCAGTCTGGGCCATCCTGCTGCTTTCCAGAGGACCCTTGCTGACTGGAGGCGCGCACCAAAGAACTGAGGTACCCTGTAAACCTGTCCTGTTCTCTCCACAAAGCCGCGGAGCACTCAGCCCTCCTGTTGCCAAACAGGTACAGCACAACACCTAAATGGAGTAGCCAGAGAAGTAGATGACCCCAATCTCACTCAGGGTGGGGGTACAGGGGCTACACAAAAAAGAACAGAAACTGCATAGCAAAGGAAAGCAGCGGCAGTGAATACAGTAACATTGTGCTTAGTGATGTGCGGAGTCTTGTTCTAGACTGCACAGCTTTACACTAAAGTAGAATTAACAGCGCGTGGGGTTATACCACACAAGAAGTAAGTTAACCAGAGGTCAAGTGTATGCTAGGCAACGGTAACCAGTATAATGCAGGGCAGAATTGAACAATTCGTACCTGAAACTGCTGGGATTGTTGAACTTTTTGCACATAAACCCAAAATTGAGCAATTCTCTCCAGTGTGTAATAGATGTCAGATGTTCTTCATTTCCAAAAACAAATGTCAGCAATTTCTTTATAGAACAGTAAATAAATGAGTTTGAAGGTGTACTGTATGAGAGTTTCCCACTTATCCTATTTACACTTAGCACACGCTGGCAATAGCTAAACAAATCTGCTATTATGAACAAGCTTAAGCAAAGCCTCAATAGGCTGGAGAAGTAATACACTATTTGACATGTCACAAAACAGGGTGGATAGATGGATGAATTCTGGCAGATGAGACCGAGCATGTGATGACAAACAGTATGTAACCTAAATACACCTTGAGGCAGGGGCACGTTTTAATGGATAGTACTTAGAAGTCAGAAAGTACCTTTTTTAATAGAAGAGCCAAGAAAGCTTTGGAAATACTCAAGTTGTGTGTGTGTATATAACAGGATATGGCTAGGTCCCTGGTGGAAGCCCAATTAACCCTGTGTACGTGGGGCTTTGTTACTTAGCACTGGCGCTTACCTTCTGAGTGCGCCTTTATTTATATGTTTGTTATAATGTTGCCCACGAGTCTCTTTATTTGAGTTTGGCCATAGGACTTCATTAAATTATTTTATTCACCCACTTGCAAATCTGGTTTCACTTTATTTTGTGTCTGGGACATAAATTGTTCACACCACCTTGAGATACCCTCCCTCACCCCCAGCCTCCATCCTGCTGCTTACACTCAGATTAGCAAGTGCCTACCCTCCCTCACCCCAAGCCTCCATCCTGCTGCTTACACTCAGATTAGCAAGTGCCTACCCTCCCTCTTGGAGGGAATCCCTGGCATAGTTTTGTCACTGACCCTATCTGCCCTTAGTGCGCCCTTATCTCCCTTATCTCCCTTATCTCCCTTATCTCCCTTACCTCCCTTATCTCCCTTACCTACGGCTCAGTGGGTGCCGCCCATTTGTTTCATGAAGATTTCTTATAGGCTGAACACAAAGATGAATGTAACTGAAATCTTTTCCAGCGAGGGGAAGACGGTTGTTGTCAGCGTACGGAACTGGATCGTAAATGTGACATAGAAAAGTAATTGAACAATGTAATATTGTTCTTATAATTTAAAGTATATTTAATAGCTTTGAATATGATGGAAAGTGCCGCAAACAATAGCAAAAATATGGTATATTCAGATGTATTATGACGTTAAAGCAGCAACCTGGTATAATTATTGTAATATTATCTGAACCGGGTGGTTCCCTACAGCATGTCAGTGGTCCCCTATAGCGTATCAGTGGTCCCCTATAGGCCCTCCTACATCAGTTTCGTCGTGTTGTGCCCAAGTGGAACAGCTGTGCTGCACCAAGCAAACTGGGGAAGCAATGGTCACCGCGTCAGGCCTTGCTGCGGCATGTTTGTTGTCTGACGCCATATTTACAGTTTTTTGTGTTAAGACGCACAATAAACAAGCAGTCTGGGTCGCTGCTTTGAAATAGAATGCAACAGCGATTCCAAAGTCTCAATAATCCGCACTGAGACTTACTGTAAAGCTGTATTCAGACAATCCTGGTCATGGAGAAAAAGAGATACTGTAGGAATGGCATTTGTAAAAACAAGAATGATTGAAGTAAGAGGAACTGCACCTTTCAAAACGCAAAACAGACTGCAGATAAGACACCTCCAGGACAACAACACTTATTGTTACAGCTTCAGAAACAGGACTTGAAGTGATGTACTCATTGGGGAAAGGCATGCCCATTCCTGATGCTTTCACATGTGCAGCCTCAGGGGACACTGACCTGGCCTGAGAGAATGTTCTATATTTCCTACAGATGTTGAGAAAAACGAAAATATGTTCTGCAAAACGTGAAGTACACAGATTCAGGACATAGAGAACTCAGTGTTTGAGGAAGATTAGCACAAACGAAAGAAGCAGCTCAACAAAAATATGCAACTGTAATATATACTATACAAGGCACAAGATACAGGGCAAACTATCACAACCTACAGTACAGGAGAGCTCTTCAACTCGTTTCCAATGGGCCCGGATCACTAACATTGAACGAGTGGCAGGACCACTTAATATTGTAAATTAAGATACATTTAAGAATACTTAATAATATTATACTTACATTTTGCCAGCATCTATTACATCTGTACTATATATACTGTATATATATATATATATATATATAACAAAATTGTACTTAGCGGCGTGAGCAACTGCCGTGAAATTAGTAGGAACAGATAGTACAAGGTCCTGTACAGGGACAGATTTAGCCCATGGCCACATGTCCAGCCCTACAGTATGAGAGCATTGATGAATTTAAGATTGCATGTTTCTCATCGAGGAACTCAATTATCCAAAACGGAGGCAAGAATATTAATGTACGAGCAAGCTATTTAAGATTACAATGAGCTCATTGCAATTAACCATGCCAAGTAATCCTGCCCTGCAATGAGAAAGGACAACATAACATACCGAAAATGCCATTGACTAAAGTGGAAACAGATACCCATCGTTTAAAAGCCTGTATCCATTTGCTGATTGGGGAATATTTCTTAAACTATCCAGAACCCTTATAGTATGCCTACCTGAACAAAACACAATCACTGATATACAATATCCAGAAACCTTACAGTATGCCCACCTGAATACAGCACAGTCACTGATATACAAAACCAAAACCATTACAGTATGCTTACCTGAGCACAACACAATCACTGATATACAATATCCAGAAACCTTACAGTATGCCTACTCGAACACAGCACAATCACTGATATACAATATCCAGAAACCTTACAGTATGCCTTCTTGAACACAACACAATCACTGATATACATTATCCAGAACCCTTACAGTATGCCTACCTGAACACAGCACAATCACTGATATACATTATCCAGAACCCTTACAGTATGCCTACCTGAACACAACACAATCACTGATATACATTATCCAGAACCCTTACAGTATGCCTACCTGAACACAACACAATCACTGATATACATTATCCAGAACCCTTACAGTATGCCTACCTGAACACAACACAATCACTGATATACATTATCCAGAACCCTTACAGTATGCCTACGTGAGCACAGCACAATCACTGATATACATTATCCAGAACCCTTACAGTATGCCTACCTGAGCACAGCACAATCACTGATATACAATATCCAGAACCCTTACAGTATGCCTACCTGAACACAACACAATCACTGATATACATTATCCAGAACCCTTACAGTATGCCTACCTGAACACAGCACAATCACTGATATACAATATCCAGAACCCTTACAGTATGCCTACCTGAACACAACACAATCACTGATATACATTATCCAGAACCCTTACAGTATGCCTACCTGAACACAACACAATCACTGATATACAATATCCAGAACCCTTACAGTATGCCTACATGAACACAACACAATCACTGATATACATTATCCAGAAACCTTACAGTATGCCTTCTTGAACACAACACAATCACTGATATACATTATCCAGAACCCTTACAGTATGCCTACCTGAACACAACACAATCACTGATATACATTATCCAGAACCCTTACAGTATGCCTACCTGAGCACAGCACAATCACTGATATACATTATCCAGAAACCTTACAGTATGCCTTCTTGAACACAACACAATCACTGATATACATTATCCAGAACCCTTACAGTATGCCTACCTGAACACAACACAATCACTGATATACAATATCCAGAACCCTTACAGTATGCCTACCTGAACACAACACAATCACTGATATACATTATCCAGAACCCTTACAGTATGCCTACCTGAACACAACACAATCACTGATATACAATATCCAGAACCCTTACAGTATGCCTACCTGAACACAACACAATCACTGATATACATTATCCAGAAACCTTACAGTATGCCTTCTTGAACACAACACAATCACTGATATACATTATCCAGAACCCTTACAGTATGCCTACCTGAACACAACACAATCACTGATATACATTATCCAGAACCCTTACAGTATGCCTACCTGAGCACAGCACAATCACTGATATACAATATCCAGAACCCTTACAGTATGCCTACCTGAACACAACACAATCACTGATATACATTATCCAGAACCCTTACAGTATGCCTACCTGAGCACAGCACAATCACTGATATACAATATCCAGAACCCTTACAGTATGCCTACCTGAACACAACACAATCACTGATATACATTATCCAGAACCCTTACAGTATGCCTACCTGAACACAACACAATCACTGATATACATTATCCAGAACCCTTACAGTATGCCCACCTGAACACAACACAATCACTGATATACAATATCCAGAACCCTTACAGTATGCCTTCTTGAACACAACACAATCACTAATAAAACAATACAGACCGGTGCCGATTAGTCCAAAGCTGGAATCAAATGTCCAACAATGATAGAGTCTCAAATTAGCAGAATGCTGTAGAAGTGTCCTTCCTGCTTAACTTCAATAGGGCGACTCCGTCAACATAATGCAGAGAGGGAAAATAAACAAAAGGAACATATCATAGTGTAATATGTAAATACCAAACAAGCAGGACCAACAAGACAAGACAAACACTACATATAACAAGCAAGGCTGACTATAACTAAAAGGATAAATTTATTAATCACAATAACAATAACGTGGCAGGCGTAGGATCCAGTGGGTAAAACCGGAATCCTACTTACAGAACTGCCACAGATCACGAGCAGGGGTTTAAAGTTTATTTGTGTCCGGCTGCAGCTCCGTTCAAACTTCTGGCATCCAGGGCTCTCCTCCGCTCCGTAACCGGAAGTGCGTCACACCAAACGACTCGCTGGCTCTCCTGGAACTGTCCGTCAAGCTGCCTCCGGAAGCACACTCACAGAGGGCGGGATGGCTCGCCAAATTCCCTCTCAATGAACTGAACAGCTACTGCAAGTCCACTGCCACGCTCAACATGTACTAACAAATCGGCCCAACGCGTTTCATGCGCATGCGCACTTCTTCAGGGGACATGGGATAATGGACATGAATTACTTATATACTGGCAAAGCGATTTCTATTGGATAATCTAAAACAAGTGTATAATTGGTTTAAGCTACTGTCAGTCATGCCCATATGAACAATCAGCCTCACTAAGACTTACAAAACAAACAGAGACAACAAATCTAATACACAATACAAATCATAAAAAATACATAAAAAATGCAATTAAAAATGTTAGCTGCTCAGGTGTATGATTATACATAATATAAACCACCACAATGACTAACAAATCGTAAACTAGACACAACGTAAACATCCATCTGATAATATCACATTTTACAATAAAATTACATAAATATATATATATATATATATATATATATATATATAATTAAAAAATATAAAAAATAAATATATTGATAATTTAATTAATTTAAAACAATTCTTTTAAAAAAGCTCCTAGGTCAAAATCAATGTTTAAGCCATTTGGAGAGAGGGTTTTCAGCTCATAGATCCAGTATGACTCTCGCCTACTTATCTGATTGAGCTGATCGCCCCCCCTCCAATTGGCCCGTATTGTTTCGATGGCCTGGCATTTCAACCCAACCGGATTTTTATTATGGTAGGTTAAAAAATGGTGTGAAACACTATGTGTAATGAGACCTCTCTTTATATTATATATATGCTCATACACTCTCCTCTGATAGCCCCTTCCTGTATGGCCCACATACTGAAGGCCGCAGGGGCACTGGAGTAGATAGATCACAAATGAAATATGACAATTAATATGAGACTTGATGGTATATATTTTAGAAGTTACATTGGATCTAAATGTTTTGGTGTTATCACTATATGCAGTGTTCGACAAACCTATACATTTGCTCGCCCCGGGCGAGTGGATTTAACCCCCGGGCGAGTAAATATTGGCCCAAGCAGCATACGTTTGGTACTAGGTGGCGAGTAGATTTTTTTGTGTGGCGAGTAGATTTTTTGGTGATTTGTCAACCACTGACTATATGAACATGCAGTGCACCTGGTACATTTAAAGAAACCCTTAATTGCATTTGTTGACACAGACTCACCATGGTCCAAAGGACAACTAGGTGCCAACCGTGATTTTAAATTAGATGCTTTAGTAAAAATGATTTTGGGTTTTGCTGGAAGACATTGTGCTAACGTGTTATCACACATTAGAATGGGCCAATGTTTGTTTATGATGTGCCGAATTTTTGGGGCCATTTCGTTATACTGTGTTACAAAAGCCAAACTACCGTTAAATTCATTACCCCTTACTGGTTTTTTATATTCTAAGAGACTACTTCTATCTATCAGATCTAACTACTGAGAAGCATCTGATAGTAGTTTCTCTGAGTACTTTCTAGCCTTAAATTTATTTTTTAGCTCATTTGCCTGTATGGCATACTCCTCCGGATTGGAGCAGTTGTGCTTCAGGCGTGTAAGTTGTCCCTTTGGAATGTTTCATATCCAACTTGGATCATGTTGACTGTCTGCTCGTAAATAATTATTTGCCTGTACAGATTTAAAATAGGTCTTCGTCTGAATTATATTATTTACAGCTGAGATCGTAAGGTCCAGGAATTCTATGTGATCTTTATTTTGGTTGAACGTAAATGAAAGATCCCTATCATTATTATTTAAGTAGACAAAAAATAATTCTAACTGTTCTACACTGCCAGACCATACAAAAATCACGTCATCTATGAAACGGCGCCAGAGCACCAGGTATGCCCCAAGAGGACAGTTGTTCCAAATAAAATCCTCTTCCCAACTGTCCATAAAGATGTTAGCATAACTTGGGGCAAACCTAGTGCCAATCGCCGTTCCACACACCTGTAAATAAAATTGTGAATTAAACTGAAAATAATTATGTGTTAAAATAAAACGTATGCTGTCTAACAAAAATGATTTACGTACTGTTGAAATGGCAGTATCTGATTCCAACATGCGTGATACTGCATGGCAACCCTTAAGATGGTTGATTGTAGTGTATAAAGATGTTACATCTGCAGTCACCCATGTGTACTCAGACTGCCATTCCAAATCCCTCAACAGCTGCAGGACATGCGTAGTATCACGTAAATAAGATGTAGCCCGACACACCAGAGGTTGTAAATGGTGGTCAATGAACTGAGATAAATTGGACGTGAGTGATGATATGCCCGAAATAATCGGTCGGCCTGGGGGAAAATTAATATCTTTGTGTATTTTAGGGATAAAATAAAAAATTGGTGTTTGTGAAAAAGGTGATTGTAAAAACTCTGACTCATCCACTGTAATTGCGCCATCCTCGATGCCCTTACTTAGCAGCATTTTATATTCTGTTTCGTATCGGCTCAGAGGGTCATTTATATTATCTGTGTATTATCACATCACATCACCTTTATAGTCACTGTACACATTTTTAGCGCTATATACACCCATTTTTTTCTTGTCTTTGTACAACACAATCACTGATATACAATATCCAGAAACCTTACAATATGCCTACCTGAGCACAACACAATCACTGATATACAATATCCAGAACCCTTACAGTATGCTTTCCTGAGCACAACACAATCACTGATATACAATATCCAGAAACCTTACAGTATGCCTACCTGAACACAACACAATCGCTGATATACAATATCCAGAACCATTACAGTATGCCTACCTGAACACAACACAATCACTGATGTCAACAGTATTTTTTGTTGATGCATGACAATGTATTCCATACGTGAAGGTATCAGATCACCAATGTTTCTTACCAAAATTGCCAAAGAATAGGCAAGCAGACTTATATGTCTCAGTCCATGGAATCCAGAGTCCAATGCAATATTAAATGAAGCGAAGCACGAGTCCTGGGCAGCTACCAGTCTCGTACCTAATGCAAGCTTTTATACATTCTTTCTTAAGTACAGTAATTTGTGTTTTTATCATGTAGCTGAGAGATGTCTATTGAAATGGGCTTTCTTTTTGACACAATTGAAATAGCAATTACTACAGCCTGTGTGATTCAGTGCACATTACATGAATTCCATGTATATATCTTTATTTATATAGTGCCGAGAGCTGTACTTGGTGCTTTGCAAGAGAGAATACAGTACAGGGAATTATAATACAATAAGTGTAACAAATAAGATCAGATAATAGGAAAGGAAATCCCTTCCCCGCAGAGCTTACAATCTAAGTAGAGAGCTTATGAGTTCTTAGCACATTTTTGCTTAAACAAGAATCATACATGTTCACTGTATACTCATGATGCCAAAAAGACATGATTTAATTCCTTGCACCGTTTGCAAGTCTGTTGCACTGTGCTGTTTACCTGTATATTCTGCAGCCAAGTAGAGTTCAGGTTTTAGGTGAGCAGCACTCTCCAGGTGTTCTGCAATCATTTCCAGAAGTAACACCTAGAGAGACCACAGAAAACATTTGGCTAGTTATTAAAAACAAGATACAACTTGTTCTCACTCTATTTCGTCAACACATTCAGCAATGGAAGGGCCTGCAATTACTTTTACTGCAATGTGTATCAGGCCCGCAGCACTAAATGTATTACGTGCATCAGATTAGTAGAGGGCAATATGTTTCTGACATATCCGGGACTAAATCTTGACCAGGAAATGGCTGAGACGCTAAGACATTTCTAAATGGGCAATTTCAGCTCCCTAATGCATTTTTGTAATAAGACGCTACAGGGCACATATTAAATGTTAATGACTTTTTAGAGACTCTTCCAAAAAATTACTTATAAGTTTATGATGTAGGGCATTAATAATGCAATCGATCAAGTTATCGACAATTGCTGAAACTCACAGCCAAAATACTTTTGTGATGTGTGTGTGTGTGTGTGTGTTTGTGTGTGTGTGTGTGTGTGTGTGTGTAGCCATGACTGGTCCAGCTATACTTTCTGCCTCCTGTCACGTAAGTCCTAGTAGCTACAGGCAGTGTCAGGATATCCTGTGGGGTTTATCCCCCCCTAATGCTGCCTCTCTGAGTGACAGGGGTGGAGGTGAACTGGGCCTGTGTACAGCCAATCATGGTGCAGGCCTTGTGCCCTCCCCCTCTGTGCCTTAGGAAGGAAGTGTTATAAATTATAGGCAGCTGAGGTCTCCCCCTCATGGGGTAGAGACAAGCAGTCCGGGTTCCTGTATTATCCCAGAGCACATACTGTAACTGTGCGGGTTCCTGTATTATCCCAGAGCACATACTGTAACTGTGCGAGTTCCTGTATTATCCCAGAGCACATACTGTAACTGTGCGGTTCCTGTATTATCCCAGAGCACATACTGTAACTGTGCGAGTTCCTGTATTATCCCAGAGCACACACTGTAACTGTGCAGGTTCCTGTATTATCCCAGAGCGCATACTGTAACTGTGCGAGTTCCTGTATTATCCCAGAGCACATACTGTAACTGTGCGGGTTCCTGTATTATCCCAGAGCGCATACTGTAACTGTGCGGGTTCCTGTATTATCCCAGAGCACATACTGTAACTGTGCGAGTTCCTGTATTATCCCAGAGCACATACTGTAACTGTGCGGGTTCCTGTATTATCCCAGAGCGCATACTGTAACTGTGCGAGTTCCTGTATTATCCCAGAGCACATACTGTAACTGTGCGGGTTCCTGTATTATCCCAGAGCGCATACTGTAACTGTGCGGGTTCCTGTATTATCCCAGAGCACACACTGTAACTGTGCAGGTTCCTGTATTATCCCAGAGCACATACTGTAACTGTGCGGGTTCCTGTATTATCCCAGAGCACATACTGTAACTGTGCGAGTTCCTGTATTATCCCAGAGCACATAATGTAACTGTGCGAGTTCCTGTATTATCCCAGAGCACATACTGTAACTGTGCGGGTTCCTGTATTATCCCAGAGCGCATACTGTAACTGTGCGAGTTCCTGTATTATCCCAGAGCACATACTGTAACTGTGCGGGTTCCTGTATTATCCCAGAGCGCATACTGTAACTGTGCAGGTTCCTGTATTATCCCAGAGCACATACTGTAACTGTGCAGGTTCCTTTATTATCCCAGAGCACATACTGTAACTGTGCGGTTCCTGTATTATCCCAGAGCACACACTGTAACTGTGCAGGTTCCTGTATTATCCCAGAGCACATACTGTAACTGTGCAGGTTCCTGTATTATCCCAGAGCACACACTGTAACTGTGCGGGTTCCTGTATTATCCCAGAGCACACACTGTAACTGTGCGGGTTCCTGTATTATCCCAGAGCACATACTGTAACTGTGCGGGTTCCTGTATTATCCCAGAGCACACACTGTAACTGTGCAGGTTCCTTTATTATCCCAGAGCACACACTGTAACTGTGCAGGTTCCTGTATTATCCGAGAGCACACACTGTAACTGTGCAGGTTCCTGTATTATCCCAGAGCACATACTGTAACTGTGCAGGTTCCTGTATAATCCCAGAGCACACACTGTAACTGTGCAGGTTCCTGTATTATCCCAGAGCACACACTGTAACTGTGCAGGTTCCTGTATTATCCCAGAACACATACTGTAACTGTGCAGGTTCCCGTATTATCCCAGAGCACACACTGTAACTGTGCAGGTTCCTGTATTATCCCAGAGCACACACTGTAACTGTGCAGGTTCCTGTATTATCCCAGAGCACATACTGTAACTGTGCAGGTTCCTGTATTATCCCAGAGCACACACTGTAACTGTGCGGGTTCCTGTATTATCCCAGAGCACACACTGTAACTGTGCGGGTTCCTGTATTATCCCAGAGCACACACTGTAACTGTGCAGGTTCCTTTATTATCCCAGAGCACATACTGTAACTGTGCAGGTTCCTGTATTATCCCAGAGCACACACTGTAACTGTGCAGGTTCCTGTATTATCCCAGAACACATACTGTAACTGTGCGGGTTCCTGTATTATCCCAGAGCACACACTGTAACTGTGCAGGTTCCTGTATTATCCCAGAGCACATACTGTAACTGTGCAGGTTCCTGTATTATCCGAGAGCACACACTGTAACTGTGCAGGTTCCTGTATTATCCCAGAACACATACTGTAACTGTGCGGGTTCCTGTATTATCCCAGAGCACACACTGTAACTGTGCCAGTTCCTGTATTATCCCAGAGCACACACTGTAACTGTGCAGGTTCCTGTATTATCCCAGAGCACATACTGTAACTGTGCAGGTTCCTGTTTTATCCCAGAGAACATACTGTAACTGTGCAGGTTCCTGTATTATCCCAGAGCACATACTGTAACTGTGCAGGATCCTGTATTATCCCAGAGCACATACTGTAACTGTGCAGGTTCCTGTATTATCCCAGAGCGCGTACTGTAACTGTGCGGGTTCCTGTATTATCCCAGAGCACATACTGTAACTGTGCAGGTTCCTGTATTATCCCAGAGCACATACTGTAACTGTGCGGGTTCCTGTATTATCCCAGAGCACACACTGTAACTGTGCAGGTTCCTGTATTATCCCAGAGCGCATACTGTAACTGTGCGGGTTCCTGTATTATCCCAGAGCACATACTGTAACTGTGCAGGTTCCTGTATTATCCCAGAGCACATACTGTAACTTTGCAGGTTCCTGTATTATCCCAGAGCACATACTGTAACTGTGCAGGTTCCTGTATTATCCCAGAGCACACACTGTAACTGTGCAGGTTCCTGTATTATCCCAGAGCACATACTGTAACTGTGCAGGTTCCTGTATTATCCCAGAGCACATACTGTAACTGTGCAGGTTCCTGTATTATCCCAGAGCACATACTGTAACTGTGCAGGTTCCTGTATTATCCCAGAGCACACACTGTAACTGTGCAGTTTCCTGTATTATCCCAGAGCACATACTGTAACTGTGCGGGTTCCTGTATTATCCGAGAGCACACACTGTAACTGTGCGGGTTCCTGTATTATCCGAGAGCACATACTGTAACTGTGCAGGTTCCTGTATTATCCCAGAGCACATACTGTAACTGTGCAGGTTCCTGTATTATCCCAGAGCACATACTGTAACTGTGCGGGTTCCTGTATTATCCGAGAGCACATACTGTAACTGTGCAGGTTCCTGTATTATCCCAGAGCACATACTGTAACTGTGCGGGTTCCTGTATTATCCCAGAGCACATACTGTAACTGTGCGGGTTCCTGTATTATCCCAGAGCACATACTGTAACTGTGCAGGTTCCTGTATTATCCCAGAGCACATACTGTAACTGTGCAGGTTCCTGTATTATCCCAGAGCACATACTGTAACTGTGCGGGTTCCTGTATTATCCCAGAGCACATACTGTAAATGTGCAGGTTCCTGTATTATCCCAGAGCACATACTGTAACTGTGCAGGTTCCTGTATTATCCCAGAGCACACACTGTAACTGTGCAGGTTCCTGTATTATCCCAGAGCACATACTGTAACTGTGCAGGTTCCTGTATTATCCCAGAGCACATACTGTAACTGTGCGAGTTCCTGTATTATCCCAGAGCACATACTGTAACTGTGCGGGTTCCTGTATTATCCCAGAGCACATACTGTAACTGTGCAGGTTCCTGTATTATCCCAGAGCACATACTGTAACTGTGCAGGTTCCTGTATTATCCCAGAGCACACACTGTAACTGTGCAGGTTCCTGTATTATCCCAGAGCACATACTGTAACTGTGCAGGTTCCTGTATTATCCCAGAGCACATACTGTAACTGTGCGGGTTCCTGTATTATCCCAGAGCGCACACTGTAACTGTGCGGGTTCCTGTATTATCCCAGAGCGCATACTGTAACTGTGCAGGTTCCTGTATTATCCCAGAGCACATACTGTAACTGTGCAGGTTCCTGTATTATCCCAGAGCACACACTGTAACTGTGCAGGTTCCTGTATTATCCCAGAGCACATACTGTAACTGTGCAGGTTCCTGTATTATCCCAGAGCACATACTGTATCTGTGCGAGTTCCTGTATTATCCCAGAGCACATACTGTAACTGTACAGGTTCCTGTATTATCCCAGAGCACACACTGTAACTGTGCAGGTTCCTGTATTATCCCAGAGCACATACTGTAACTGTGCAGGTTCCTGTATTATCCCAGAGCACATACTGTAACTGTGCGGGTTCCTGTATTATCCCAGAGCACACACTGTAACTGTGCAGGTTCCTGTATTATCCCAGAGCACATACTGTAACTGTGCAGGTTCCTGTATTATCCCAGAGCACATACTGTAACTGTGCGGGTTCCTGTATTATCCCAGAGCGCATACTGTAACTGTGCAGGTTCCTGTATTATCCCAGAGCACATACTGTAACTGTGCAGGTTCCTGTATTATCCCAGAGCACATACTGTAACTGTGCGGGTTCCTGTATTATCCCAGAGCACATACTGTAACTGTGCAGGTTCCTGTATTATCCGAGAGCACATACTGTAACTATGCAGGTTCCTGTATTATCCCAGAGCCCATACTGTAACTGTGCAGGTTCCTGTATTATCCGAGAGCACATACTGTAACTGTGCAGGTTCCTGTATTATCCCAGAGCACATACTGTAACTGTGCAGGTTCCTGTATTATCCCAGAGCGCATACTGTAACTGTGCAGGTTCCTGTATTATCCCAGAGCACATACTGTAACTGTGCAGGTTCCTGTATTATCCCAGAGCACATACTGTAACTGTGCAGGTTCCTGTATTATCCCAGAGCACATACTGTAACTGTGCAGGTTCCTGTATTATCCGAGAGCACATACTGTAACTGTGCAGGTTCCTGTATTATCCCAGAGCCCATACTGTAACTGTGCAGGTTCCTGTATTATCCGAGAGCACACACTGTAACTGTGCAGGTTCCTGTATTATCCGAGAGCACATACTGTAACTGTGCAGGTTCCTGTATTATCCCAGAGCACATACTGTAACTGTGCAGGTTCCTGTATTATCCCAGAGCCCATACTGTAACTGTGCAGGTTCCTGTATTATCCCAGAGCACATACTGTAACTGTGCGGGTTCCAATATCATGCAGGGGTCTGGGACATTTAGTCATGGCCGTTTCACCACAACTCACCGTGTCGCTAGAACCTTCCGCCACCGGCCACTTTGCCGCTACGGGTAAGGGACTAAACATCCTACCCTATGCCCTTACCTTAAAACCCCTTAAATTAACTCTCTACCCTAAACAGTAATACAATTTACTTTAGAAGTGTCCGTCGGTGTTTCGGCTGTGGCGGTGTTTCCAGCGGTTTATCGGTTGCGGCGGTGTTTCTAGCGGTGTATCAGCGGCGGTGTTTCCAGCGGTGTATAGGCTCAGTGGGGTTTCCAGCAGTGTATCGTTGCAGCGGTGTTTCCAGCGGTGTAACGGTGGCGGCGTTTCCAGTGGTGTATCGGCGGCGGTGGTGTTTCCCGCGGTGCATCGGCTGCGGCAGGGTTTCCAGAAGCGGAAAGTCTGTCTGCAGCGGCTAACTGCCCCTTTCTGCTCCTGCAGCGCTGCCTCACTGATACATCTTTAGTTTATCTGGAAATTTTACTGTTTGAATTTTTTCAATTTACTTTATAACTGTATGTAACCCTGTTGCCCCCCCCCCCTTTTCAATCTCACATAGGGTCTAACTTGGGGAAAGCTGCTCTGTTACTCATGGTAGTGTGGTGCTCCCGCATGGTGTTATAGGGGAATGACAGGACAGGCTTCTGGGGTCTTGCCTGAATCGTACTCACAGGTGCAGCGCCTCCATCTCTTGCAGCCCCCAGATGTATGGGGAGAAATCTCTGCAGGAGAACTACCTCTTCTCCTCCCTGATAGATTTCAGTCTCAGGCCAGGGGAACATAGAAACAGTTCATCTTTATTCAGTCTCTCTCTCTGAATCACAGCAGTGGACAGCTTACACTGAATACCTTCTTATTCACCTTTAGGATGTCCCTGGACCTTCACTCCCGGCCACCAGCCACCAGGAGCAGTCCTTACTCTTCCCTTACCCCCTTGTGGGGTAAGGGGAATAGTCTTCCACCTATCCCTGTAGGGAAGGCCACAGTAAGCAGAGCCCTGCACTACCGAGTTGCAGAGACCACATCTCTATCACGGTAGAGGCACAACTAACTAAATTCATATGTACAGCTCCTTAAGTCAGTTCCAGTAAGAACCAGCCCCCTGTCCTTGATTGGACAGCAGGCCTGATTGCACTACCTTCTCTGACTCACTGAGCTGCAAGGTGTGGGGAAAACCCATGATTACTCCTGGTAAACCTGCCCTTACCAGGGATTGCTGCCAGGAGGAGGACATAATAATAGCCCAAAACCTATCAGGGCTACATGTATGTCACAATAAATTGATTAAAACAGATTGTACCCACTTTCTGCGTCTCTCTCCGATTTCTCTCAGATCCCTGCTAATGTTTTGGCTAATTTCCTAGGTGGCGGTGTGGAAGACAAGCTCAGACCTCTGTTTCTCTGTTGCCTAAGGCAAGGCTAACCTGTGATTTGCCTCTTAGATATCAGATTCCACTGGTTTCGCTAATCCTCTTTGTATACCTTTTAAATACTATCTTCTATGAACCTCTAACTTCTTCTAATGATATGAGAAACCCATAAGGCTTTTCTGTAATCCCAGCACTGCACAGTGTTTAGCATGCGGGATATATATATACCACTTCTCTACCCGTTACTTACATACAGTAGGTAAAGTATATTTGAGGAGGAAACTGAACGGATTCATCATGAGCAGTTTACCATATACGCACATTTTATAAGAAATCGGCAAGGAAACAGTTGACACAATGACGGCTTTATTTCAGCCAATATCTTTCAGCTCGGAAGATACTACATATTCAGTTATTCCTATTATTATGACCCCTGAAGAAGCTCATTTTGAGCGAGACACGAGTCGGTTGTGGTGCCTACGTGGAGTCAGAAGTGTGTCAGACTATAGCTGCCGGTGGAACAGGCACGTGGATTCGTTTATTTAGTCATGGATAGCCATTTTCTTATGGGTCGTTCAAGTGCATGAACTATAAAGTGTAGAGAGGGGCGAATGCGCCCAAATCTAATTCCCGAATTTTCTCGCATTTTCCCCCAAAATCCATTTCACCGTGTAAAATCCGCTGACAGATTTGGTCGGTTTGAATCCGCGTGGATTCAGCAAAATCCGCCGTTGAATACAATCTGTTAATGGATTTGTAGAATCCAATCCGTGGATTCAGCGATCCGTTGGCAAATTCTTAAGAATCCACGGATTGTGTTGGTAATAATAATAAAATAATAATAATAATAATAAAAAAGTAGCCGAGCCGCCCCAAAAATTCACCCATCTCTAATAAAGTGTCTTCCAGCTCAGTATGAGAACGCGGCACGAGAAGTTGTAGGGAGCAATACTTAATATTGTAGGGAGGATTTACTTAATATACATGTGTTAAAGGTATTTCTCAATATCAATTTTTCTTGCCACCAATATCTTGTACTTTTGTAATGTATTTTAATCCCGCAGCTCCCACTGGCATTAACTTTCCCTGCCGTGTCTGAATTTTTATTTATTTATTAGAGTTGACAAGTACACCAGTGAATATTGCATGTGTAAGGCAATGATTTGGAAACCATCTGTTTCACACTTAGCCCTCAAAGAGTGCAGTGTGGTGTTATACTGTATAACACAATGCAAACAAGGAACACACTCTGTGCATTTAGGGAACATTGCAGGATATTCATCAACGTTTTACTCCAGTAAGAAGATGATGGAGGGTACTGCACTTCTTTCCCTACAGCATCGCAAATTCCAGATCTAGTGTGGAGAGGATGTTTATAACCATAAATTAAACCTGGTCTAGCCATTTGAAATTGGGCTTCCTGACTTATCTTCTCCAGGGATACAAAATAACTTTGCTAACAGTACCATACAGAATGCATGCTTAGTGTTGCTATAACTGGTTGCGTGGGGTTGCATGAGGACTGGGTGGGGGTTTTTAATGCTTACTCCTCAGTGGCTGCCAGTGAGAGGAATCTGACATTTTGGAAATGGAAACTGGTAGCCACATTATCGCTGGGGATCTGGGGGAGAGACGAGAGGAGGAGGGAGGAAGAGGAAGAAAAATGATGCTCCCTGAAGGATACATTTACAGCAAATCTTAAATTCAAGTTGAAATATAAGATCCAAATCAGAAACAGGAAAGTAAAATGTACATGCTCTGTACAGGCCAGAACACATATGTGAAAGCTGCTTCCCCCACCATGTGGGAGATTCTGCCATTACTGGTTGTGTGGTGAGGAGAGACGCTGAGTGGTGGGAAACTTTAATTGGTCAAAGCCTCCCTTCTCCCAACAATGCTCTTCTCCTCTCCCAACACACACACACAAGGGGACAATCAAACGTGGGTTACACAATATTAGCATCATTCCATTTGTGGTCAACTCATTCTTGATACAAGAATAGGGCAGTTAACGTGTGCCTTAGGTAGTCCATCATGACCGGGCTGTCATTTTCATAGATCTGGGGCAGCAGGCGGGGTTCCCCTCTATTATGGCGGTGCCACGCTACCACTTTCTTCACACCCACCCTTAATGTTGCATAAAAGATCTCTGTGAATGACGTGTGTAGAAATCTTTTTGCATTTTCCATGTGCCCAGTTCTTGCTGTATACCGTATTTTGTAGCTCCTGCTGCTTGCACACATATTTGAGTTCCTTCCAATGTTTATATTCCTAAATGTATAGCTTATGTCTTGATGCACTTCTGTAGACGTTTTGGTAAAAATATGCAAATGTTAAAGCTTTCTTTTTTATTTTCCACATAACAATGATTTGATCTATGTAGGTGAACCCAGTGACACCATTTTTCCCATTTTACCTTTATTTCTGATAAGTTAATAACATTGCTGTATATACAGTATTGTTATAGTCATACAGCATTCACGGGCTGAAATGTAACACAAAGAAAGCTTTACTTTGACGCATTGCAGCATTTTGCTTCTCCCCATTGCTCCAAAAGATGTTAATCCGATTTCTTACATCTTGCACACAACCTTAGACCTGGATTTTCTCTTGTGCAAATGAAAGGGGAAAATTGAGCAACAGATGTACATCCCATTATAATACAGCCCGTGGAGCACATACTGCACACTTGTGTTAAGTAATCAATGATTCACAATCCCCATGTACTGTATCATAACTGCATTGTTTACCTTCTGTCAACATGAATTTATTACACATTATTTCAATGCCGACGTTAAAGGACCAATCCAAGCTCTTTTTTTAAAACTTTTGTTTATTCTTTTACCGAGGATTGACGCAGGGGGTCTCCAGAGCTGAACCCCGTTTATTTCAGCTTCAGGGACCCCCTGCATTCAGAGATACTCGCCTCCGTAGGAGGTTCCGGTCGCCACTCCGGCCGAGCCACCTGGGCTTTAAAGTTTAAAGCTCCCCCGATACGTGGGCCAATAGGCAGCTGAACCTAATGACATCACAGCTTCCTATTGGCCCGCAGGGCGCGGAAGCTTTGAACAGTAATCCCTGGTAGCTGAGCGGCCACCGGCGCCGACTATGGAGATAACTATCTCCGGAATCAGGGGGTCCACAGAGATGGAATGAATGGGGCTCCCCTCCGGAGACCCCCTGCTCCTATCCTGGTGAAAACATTTTTTTTAAAGAAGTTTAAAAAAAAGAAAAGCGCTTGGATTGCCGCTTCAAGAACAAAGTCATCATGTTACTTGTAAAATTCAACTGTATACTTCCATTTCCCCAGTTTCCACCACATTTTCCTTCGCGCTCCGGGGGCTGTTTGGATTAACTCTCTTTTACTCCATTCTTGTACTTTTCTTTATATACAGGCATACCCCGCTTTAAGTACACTCACTTTAAGTACACTCGCGATTAAGTACATATCGCCCAATAGGCAAACGGCAGCTCACGCATGCGCCTGTCAGCACGTCCTGAACAGTAATACCGTCTCCCTACCTGTACCGAAGCTGTGCGCAAGCGGGGAGACTATAGAGCCTGTTACACATGCGTTATTTACATCAGTTATGCACGTATATGACGATTGCAGTACAGTACATGCATCGATAAGTGGGAAAAAGGTAGTGCTTCACTTTAAGTACATTTTCCGCTTTACATACATGCTCCGGTCCCATTGCGTACGTTAAAGCGGGGTATGCCTGTAGTGTTGTGTAATTAGATGTAGTTGCTCATACGATAGATCGATACATTGTAATGCAATATACTGCAATGCGCTCAGCTGGTGCAGAATGCTGCGGCCAGATTAGTAACTAACCAGACCCGTTCTTGCCACATGACGCCTGTTCTCCGATCTCTGCACTGGCTGCCTGTAAAATGGCGAATTTATTTCAAGACTGGCCTGCAGACACACAAAGCCCGACATGCCCAGGGTCCCAGCTATGTGAGAGGGCTTCTAGTTCCCTACACTCCCACTCACTCACTCCCATCTGCAGGTGAAGGACTCCTAACAGTTCCCAGAATCTCCGTGACTTCCTCTGGCGCCCGAGCTTTCCGCCGCGCTGCTCCCACTCTCTGGAACAGTCTGCGAGGCCCCCCTCTGGGAATCTATAAGAACAGGCTCAGACCTACCTGGTTACCCAGGCGTTTAATTACTGAACCCCACCTGTCCGGCATTTAATAGCTACAGCACCGTCCCATCCTGTATTGTATATTTCCTTGTGTTTGGTCTCGTTTATAACCTTATACTGTATGTTTTCTTCTTTTTCTCTTTTGTAACTGTGAAGCGCTGAGTCCCATTGGTAGAAAATCGTTATATAAAAAAACGTTATTATTATTAAACCATTCCAAAAGAGACTGGCCGTTCTCTGTTATTTACACAGCCTAAACGGTATCAGTTTATATTACTTATGAAGCAAATGAACATTAACCCAGAAAGTTGCATACATCTACAAACTTGAGATAGATGGAAATTCACATTTGAAAAAAATGATCCCCTAAACCAAAGGTTTAAAAATTGGGACTTTCATTTAATGATAGGAAAAATTGTAGTCACACATATGTGTAAACTATCCTTACCCAGCTCTAAAGGAGGCAACATCAGATCGACTATATAAATGGCAGTGCTCAGTCTCTCAGGCAGGGTGCTGCGTGGGTGCTGGGTGGGTGCTGGGTGGAAGTGGGTTCTGGGTGGGTGCAGGCTGGGTGTGGGTGCTGGGTGAGTGAAGGCTGGGTGTGGGTGCTGGGTGGGTGCCGGCTGGGCATGGGTGCTGGAATATAACAAGTCTGGGCGCCAGGAACTTTTCCAACTTGTGTTTTATTGGACAGCATCAACAATGCTTCATAGACATGGACATACTGGTTATTTGACAGAAACTCGTAGCAAATAATATCTTTCTGGACTTCACCCTTTGGTAGCTCTCACTCCTACGCTGGGAAGGTACTTATACTTGTTACCATAGCAAGGGATACATTGTAAGTATCTTGCACGTTCCTAACTGAAAATGACATACGGCAACAAGACACATCTTAATACACTTCGCTATACACATAAACCTTCTTACAGGACTCACAGTGATTGCCCCAATCATAACTCTGAAGAACCTGCTTCTAAAACATCAGGTGAAGCTATATATACCCTCTATAATCTCTATAGTGATATCACAGGTCACAAGATGTACAAGGCAGGGGCAATCCCTTCTGCATAGTCATCCTACATTACATGATGGGGAGGGGAGTAACCTGCATGACCCCACACAGTTACCCCATAAAGGGCGTTAACCCCATAACTGAAATAGCAGTCCCCAAAGAGGAGACAACATAGGGATGCCATAATTCATGGGCAGAAGACTATTATTTAAAAATAATAATAATAATGGTAATGTGTATATACAGTGCAACTGTAACTTTGGGGTGCAAAATGCTGACTGCAAGGACATTTTATTGACACACAAATCTTCATAAAGTGTCAATAGAAATAATATTGATAATAATTGAGACAGTAATACATTAGTACAATGTTCTGGGTCACACAATATGGATTTTTAAACTTAAACTGCAATAGTGCCAGTCGTGGCACTAGCACACAGAAACTCGCATTTACTTTAATGAGAGTTTCTGTGTGATAGTGTCCCAATGGACTCTCTCTCAGTAAAATTAATACTCCTTCCTCCTTCCCCCCTCCCCCCCTGTTCCCCATCCCCAATGTGTACTTTACTAGGGTGAAGGGGAAAGCAAACCTTGAAGTATACAATTTAGTTGTTCCAAGTGGAGCGCTCCAGTTTACAAACGTTATACACTTTAGCATTTATTTACCATTTGGACACCAAACGTGTAGTGTATGGGATACAATATATACTGTGTCATGATAATATCATGAGATATTATATATTTGAATCAATCTGGTGTTTCAGGGGTTAATGGGGTTACCGTTTGTCTTAAAATATAATATATTGGGTTTATGACAGGCCAAGATCCTTCCTGAGGCTGTGCTGAACTGCAGAGGGTTTAATTGGGGGGGGGGGGGGGGGGTGAGGGAGGGGGGCAGCACTAAATGTCATTTAGAGGGCCATAAACGATAGCCAGATACAAGTTTGTCAGCCTCAAAGGAAACTAACATTCCTGAGATATCCCTTGTGCATCAAAGACAGGGGTAACACACAGGTCATGCTTTAGTTGGAGGACTTTATTACAAATGAGAATATCATGTGACGTCATCTACTTTGCATAATAGGAGGAAATATCTGTCACCATTGCGATTATACAAATCAAACCGTACCACACACTACATGGGTAAGAGGTGCCAAGGATAGATATCCATATGTCACTCAAATTTAGGAACAAGATGGCCATAGTTAGTCTTGTTATGTCTGTCATAATCGGCTGAATCTATTGATATGACTCACGTGTCTAAGTATTAGAGAAAGGAAGTTATGAGTGCGTTTATATACTGTATTGAGGCAAAAAATTTAACGTCTTTTTTAGGAGTTTATTTTCTCTGTCGTAAAGTCGTCAACCTAGCAGCTGATTTACAACAGGGGTGGGCATTTGTTGTTTCAAGGCCCCGGTAACTCTGCTGCAACGCGCGCCCGCGAGATTGGCGGCGCGTGCAGCCGATTCCCTGGTCTGCAGCTCACTGCAGGAAGAGAGACCGGGGGGCGTGGTGGGGGAGTGACGGGGGCGTGGCCATGACGTCACCCGGCAGGTTCACCCTCATTGGCTGAACCGCCGGGGGGCGTGCCGTATCGCTCGTCGCGAGTCCTGCTCTCAATTCTATTGAGAGCAGGAGCAACTCTCGCCCCAGCGCTGTGGCCCCCATCGCAGCGGGCCCGGCGCCATTGAGGGGAGAGCTCTCGTCCGTGCAGCGTCCGCCACAGCGGACGCTGTAGTAGGCAGCGGGGTCAAGGCCTAAGCAAGGTATTATGAAAATCAGAATTCAACAGACGTGTGTTTGGGATCATATACTGTACATGAATTTTCATATTTCTATACCAGTGACCTCTCTGGGGGAAAACCTATGACATATGGTAACGTACTGTAATGGGATTTCTGTTTTATGTTTTATCCTTTTATTTTAAGAAACTATTCTGCATTTATTGTAACTGTATGTTCTTGTAATCCTTTTTCTTTAATTAAAGCACTGTAGTTTTAGATATATTAAAATATTTAATGTGATGCTTTGGGTCTCTGAATGAACTGTCGCACGCTCTGGTGAGAGTATTTACATTTTCAGAAACATTTTGCTACAACAGATTTTTGTGTGTTAAGTGCATAGTTTTTTCTATAATAAACAGGGAACTTAGACCCTGGCAGATATATTAACTATATAGTTTAGATACTTTTCGGTTTGTGGAAGCGTATACCTATTATTGCAATTGAGTAAGGGGTTAATATGAACTCATTGAAAGTACTTTGCGCAGGAGAAAGGTGAGTTGACTAGAGTAGCCTTATGTATTAACCCTGGTTGCATATCTAAGTCACGTGCTCACTTGTGTGCTGTTTGTGATAGATGGTATATGGGGACGGAGGGAGGGAAGATATTGTTCATTTGAGGGACCCTTGCCAAGGTGAAAAGTGTATTCCCTCCTGTCCCGTACGCAAGTCACGTGCTCACTGCTTTACCGCTGGGACCCTGCAAAAGCTTCCTCCAATTCGCACATTCTTGGAACAAGGAGCCTTATTATTTATTTACATTATTTACATCAATCTTGCAATATAATTAAAGTTTACAGTGGCGGCCGCCTTTAACCTTGTGCGGCCATAGCGGCGCAACTCTGAAAACCGCGGGCAGATGCAGTATTTGATGCGGTATATTCCGGTATTTTTAGCCGTGGCCGCCTTTATCCTAGTGCATTGTATTAGCGCTGTCTCGGCATGAATGCGGCATGAACGCGGTGAAGTGCGTGGCATTCGGAAAAAATACCCAAACAAAATCGGAGATGTTGGAGAATAAAAGGGGCCGTGACAGTAGATTACTGAATAATTTACGTAATACCTCTTGCTGTCTTTTTACATCAGCAAGGAGACAGAATACACCTTCGCAGAAGTCATTAGTGTTCTATATATATTCCAGATATTACATTTTTAGGAAAATGTTTGACCTAAAACGAAAAGTTTGATTTTCTCCTTATCTCTGCCTGGGTCATAAAGCGCCCATGTTGAGTTAATGTAATAAAGTAGATCAAACCTCCATGTGCTTTGCAATTTATGGGACTAATTTTGCCAGCTTCTAATTTCAGGAAAAGTAGAACAATTCTGCAATTAACCTCTGTCCAATTCAGGATACATTCGACGGGCACAGGGTGCTGCACAAGTAGTAGTGACAAATGGGTTTCATTAAACCATTTGCCAGGGTGAAAATGCAGAAGGAATTTATGTTTGTTTTATAGGGTAAATATGGTCTTGTTTAAATTGCAATTAATACCAGATCAAGAGATAATCCACAGCACGTCAGAAGAAAAGGTAACTTCCATTTGAAGGGGTACAGATTTGGGGATAGGTACTGAGGGAGAGTGGGAAGGAGCCCAAACACAGCATAAGAGTCAAATCCTAAGGAACGTAAGGTGAGACAAAGATATGATCTTGTGAAGCATAAGGTTGGAGGCTGAAGGAAAATGTGTAAACTTCTTCACTGAACGACAAGTGGATTCACTGCGCAGCTTCCCAGCACCGCGTTGAGGCTAAGAAAAAATAGACATTCAGAACTGACAGACACGAAGGTATCCTAAATAAGAAGAAAATCAGGAATTAAATAACGCCTGAGATTTCACCGCAGGGAAATGGGCAACCTAATAAGACCAACTGGCCCCATATTTTAATAGGCGAATCCAAGTTAATGCCATTTACCGATTTCCTATTGCCAAAATCATTCAAATTCAATCAGCAGTCAAAAGTTCAACAAGATAGCACCTGCTTGGAGATCCAATGAACACAGGTGGCATCTTGGCAGTGTTGCCACCTTAACATGATGCTATGTTTTTTATTTTTCTGACCAGTTGCTAAGCAGGAAAAAGGGCTTCTTACTATCGGAAACCAGCAGGTAACCTCTGAATTCCTCCCCGGAGGTGCAATGTAGGAAAAACCTCTTGAAACAATGAAATAAATAGTATGACAGGTACAGTATAGCAATCCCCTTGGAAATTCTTAGCAAACCTTGCAGGGCTCGGTGTACTTTCTCATGTCTCCAGGCTGTATTTCTATCTCCTTCAATAGATTTTTTCCATTGTCATGTACCAGCTTGTTACTGACACTAAACTCCACTCCTTGCAAGCACATAGCAATGAGCAGCAGAAGCCCCGCTTTAATATAAACAATGACATCAAAAGATTGCAATAAAGTAAATGCAGAGCCCCAAGGAAGACGGCGTCCATATCAAAGTTGTTGATTTTGTTCTGTCTTACTATTGTTTTGCTAAAATGTATTTATTTGAACTGTTCAGTTTCCAAAAATGTCTCCTGATTGTGCATATATAATCTCACATGCTTTATAGCCTGGGTTATGTTATTTTATAATGCACCATTGTGACAAACATTAGTTCCCATAAGTAGCTGCTCCACATGTTACACACTGCACATTCGTATGGGCGCTCCTCTGGTTGTGAAACTGTAGGTGGCACATTGCATGTGCTGCCCTGTTCTTAGCAGATCACATATTAGTCAAATGTATTAATGTAAAAAATTATTAGCAGAGCCGCATCCATAACTGAATGCTTTGTATGGACACATTTTAAAGCAGCAGCCCAAGGTGACGTGTATTTTTTTTCTGTTTTTATTTTGGCGACTTTAATATGTGCATCAATCCAATCCACACAATGCTAAGTAATTAGCTAAGTTGCAGATCAGCGAAGATTCCGCTCGGGGGTTCACTAAATGGTCGTCAGGGCAGCAGAAGAGGACCAAAGATGCCAAGTTGTGTGAGGAAGATCATGTGACCAGGCAGTCACTAGATACAATTGGTGCACTGCTAGAGAGAGGGCAGGGCTAAAAAAGGGGTGTGCCAGAACCTGTTTCGGAATAGGAAAGGGGTGTGACTTTGTAAATGGTTGCTATACAAACAAAAAAGCCTTTATATATTATAATACATAAAAAATGTAATTCAGAGTTGTTTTTAAAAAATGCTACACGTATTTTCTCATAGTACAGAACTAATTTTTTTTTTTTTTTACAAACACATGTAAGATATTGCTTGGTCTGCAGCTTTAAATTCGAGAAATAATACATGACATAGGATTTTTATACCAAAGCTAGATTTACTTCAACAAACATGGACTTCAAGATACTTTAAAATAATATAAATCTTACAACTGGCTATAATATGTTTTCACAATAACTTGAATAAATATTGCATTTGGGAAAAGGTTTGCATGGAATATGCACTCCGGAGGTTACGTCACACTGTAGTTAATAGTTTTTTCTTGTTAATTGTCAGTTTTAGGAGGACTTTATTTACTATCCTGATTGGGTATAAAGCAACGATAGATGTTTGTGTGTCTTTGTAGACCAGCCTGCTGCATTTTCCCTATACGTTGCTCCTAGTTTTATACTTAGATGGACCACCAGATTGCCACAAAGAACATCCATTTTTTTCATTTACATTTGTTTTCACTTTGCTGGTGCTGAACCCAAAATCTGATCTAAAAAGTGGCAGGAAAACCTTTACTAAATTGTTATGGGATAATGCCAACAAAATGCCAACAAAATGCCAAGCAACGTGTTGCAGTTTGGGAATTTGCTCCAGCTTTCCGACATTGTACATGATACTTGCTACTTGTGCAGCATGTTGGGTAAGCTGTAAGTGGGCACATGAAAACATGTACAAACTATGCCACGTATTGCAGGAGCTGCCAGCATGGGTGGGGGAGGCGGTGGGGGGTCAATTCATCCTCACAGTGCTGGGAGTCTACTCGTTTATAGCAGGTTCCTCCTGGATTTAAAGGGTTAATCTGTATGTGAAAAAGGAATTCAAACCCGAGGTCACAGGAACAGCTGATGGAAAATGTGAGCCACAGAAGACAATAGGCTACAAGCATTTTTTGTTGCAAGGAAGATATAGCCCGAGGTTAATAAGAGAGACTGCAGCAGGCACAAGATTGAACCTGATAACATGATATGTGACCCTCAGTACTGTTTAAACTACTGATCGACACCCCGTTCTCCCAAAAACAATATTGGGAGGTGCACATAGTATATAAAGAAATACATACATTATGATAACACTATGCTAAAATTATAATACATTTAAAATGTAGCCCCGGTCCCCTCTGGCTCCCAGAGACCCCCTCCTTTGCCTCAGCGCGGTCACGGGTGCCGCCGGACCCAGCGACGGACCCGCCGGCTGTTTCCAAAGGTGAGGGCAAGAGCAGGGAGCGTTTTGAGTCTCGGGAGGCTCGGCGGCGCACCCGGCTAGCGGGAGCCGCCATGATGGTTTGCACGCGCGGGCACAGTAATCGTGCATAAGCAGTGAAGTGCGGGAGTTGCGGCGGCCATTCCACAGGCCTAGGGAGGAAAGCCCCAGGTGACCCAGAACAGCCAATAGGGCTCAAGGATTCTCGGCAGTAGCTTTAAGATACATTTGGCAGTTGGCAGTTAGCAGTTGGAGCAGGGAGCTAGTGAGTGAGGGTGCAGGGGAGCAGTAGCCCCTTGCACTAGGCCAGATAACCCCCCAAAGGCCCCAGATAACGGTTACCCTTGCCCCAGCTTGTTGGTTGCTTCAGGGACAGGCCTTAGAGAAGGAGATCTGCCCCTTTAGCTATTTGGTTAAGTAAAGATACACTCTGTGGCACGCAGCCTGATTTCTGGGTCTGGGCTCAGACCCCTCTATATATACAGACTATCTTACCAGAGACTAATATATATATATAGAATATCTTCACGGAGGCCACGCTAAGCAGCGACTGCGGCCTGCTGGCTGCAGACGGATCCCCTTCAAGGTACAGACGTTGCTGAGCCGCGGTGATATTATCCACGCCAGAATTCACCCCACGCGTAGGAGGACATCACGTCGGATCCGGCGGATCCAAACCCAGTTGAATAGCGGCACCCGTGGGCTGGAGCCCCGGGCAGGTACCTTTAGTAGTGCACTAACACTTAAAGGGATAGCGCTATCTCCAACACATTGAGTGGGTGTGGACATAAAGGGACATCAGGGGATTGGTGCCCAGCACCCAAGTACTTTGGAGGAGGGAATATTTATGGTGATGTGTGCACCCAGTGCAATGCTATGTGTATGACTATATGCATTATTCTGTGTGGTACAGGTACCGAAGTTATTAGTATTAGCAATAGTAAACAGTTATTAGCATACACTGTGTGCGTGTTTTATTATTGTGGTTCCTGTAAGAGGACCACCCCACTAAGGTGGGAGCCCTTACAGGTGGAGGCGCTGTGTTCAACGAATGATCATGTAACCCCAGGCTCCCAGTGGCGGAGGTTCAGGCCTTCTGTGAGCCTATCAGGTAACGCACCACACCCGGTAACACAATTGTATTTCCCCACATGGTCCCCATCTGCGATAGGGGGGGGCAAAAAGGTGTTACAAAAATATTAAAGGTAACCAGTAGTGGTAGAGGAGAGTGAATGTGGAGGTAGACAGTTTAAAGCAATAATTTCCTGCTGGCGATTAAATGCAGAAATTCAGTGTTGGGTTTCTTGGCCAAACCCTTGAGTAACCAATTGCAGCAGCAAACAATGAGGCTATCATCAAAATACAACAGATAAGGAATGCTGAATCTCAAAAGTCCAATACATCAATGTCTATCTAGTCATGTACCTTGCAGAAGTGGGATGATCAACACTCGTTAAAATATAATATAATTTTGTAATGACTTTGTGGCTTATTCAATTAGCGTCCAAGTTTATGATCACGTTGCAAAGAGTTTAATCCACCCACCCTCCCCCACTACCCACCCAGGAGGCCTAACCACCCTCCCCAGGCAACTACCCCCACCCTCCACCCATTCATTGGTACAGTGGGTACCTCATGCCCACATTATATGGGCATGATTTAACACTATAGCAATAAATGGTGAAGCTACCAAAAAAAACAGGCCCAAAATACAACACATTACATATAAAAATCAACACATTACAAATGTCAATAAACCAATTGATTGGCACAGTGGGTACATCATGCCCATATAATATGGGCATGATTTAACACTATGCCAGTCAATGGTCAACCTACAAAAAAATCAATCACCAACAATTTCTAATGCAATCCAAACAATCACCAAATAAACAAAAATAAACAAGTAAACACAACAAATTACAACCAATCAATTAATTAATTAAATACCAAATTAACACCAGAATGAACTATAACAACACCAAAACAAAACCATCAATAAATAAAATAAATCTCCAAATAAACGCCTCATTGAAAATCAAAACATTAAAAATAAACCACTATTAAAATGCAAACATCCAAGAAAACCCAGAAATAAACAATTAAAAACACCACCACAAATGCCATAATACAACATGAAAATGCATGGTGGACCACCTGGGGACCCCTGGACACCCGCCGGCCTATGTTATCAATCCTGTGTTAAAATAAATAAATAATGGTTTTATGTGGGGGTACAGGGGGTGGGTTATGTATTGGTGCTTATTACATATTGTAATGTTTAGTGGGGGCAGAGTGGGGTGAGTGAAAGGCCAAGTACCCCCATCACTCACCCCTTCTGCCCCCAATAAAGCTATTGTTGTCCCTTAACCCCTTCATCACCTTAGTGGTTAGCCGCTAAGGTAATGAAGTTGCCTGTAAATGCATATTTATTGCATCGGATTGATGCCAGGGGTCTCTTGTGCTGATATTAATGGGTATCAGCTCCGGAGTCTCCCGGCATCAATCCGATGCAGGAAAAATGCATTTTTTTTAAGTCCCGTCTCGCCGCTAATTGACAGCTTCTCACTACCTTCTTGCCAACTTTTCCTGGCTGACAATTTTGAGAGGAAAATGCAATTCTAGAGCGGCGATCACCCTCGATTAGCTAATCGGGACTACTAGAATTGCATGAGTTTGGCAAGTTGGCGATAAGTGTCTTTTCGCCGTGTGTTTGGAGATTTTTATTCCGGCAAAATAATTTGCTGAAAAGCTCTCTTATTGCCGACTTATCGAGGCTTACTGAATAGCAGTAGGCTTTTTTGGTGATAAGTGGCTTATCGCTGCTTACTGCATAGGCCCCTGGGTGTTACACCAGGATTCAAATTGGGTCATTTTTAGTGGTATTTTTTTTGTTATTTAGATTGGATAAGCTGTAAATATCTATAAAATGAGGTATTTGGGATGTTACATTTTTATTGTATTGTAGGGAAGGTTTTAATGGTATGTGAATCCATCACGTCTTTCACCCTACTAACTCCATGCTGCGTCCATAGATTTGGTTGGTTCTTATTGTATCCTGGCGAAAAAGAAGATTTTGAGAACAAAGGGTACATCATGGAGAAGGGAGGGGGGGGGGGGTCAAATTGTTTCTGGATTTAAGGGAATCCCACAAATTACATGAGAAGGTTAAAACCAGATTTTTATACTCTACTGTTCTTTTCCAGCCAGAGGATATGCTGGTGTTCCTCAGGGTGGCAAATCAAATCCTCCACTTCCACCCTTCTTTTCTCAGTTGGGTTATTGTGCCAACTGATTAGTTGTGCTAGGTGAGCTGCCTTGTAGTACCTCTTGAGCTCTGGGAGCACCAATCCACCCTCTGATTTGGGACGATATAGTATGGAGCTGTTAAGCCTTGGTTTTTTGTTTTGCCAAATGTAGCGAATGATTCTATTTTGCATTAGTTGTAATTCTTTGTCTGGGACTTTCACTGGTAGTGTATGAAAAATATATAGAATCTTTGGGAGGATGTTCATCTTTACTGATGTGATCCTACCGAACCAGCATATCTGGTAGACGTCCCAATTTGACAGATCTTTGTAGATTTGTTTAAAAAGAGGGGAATAATTAAATGTATACAGTGTGCTGTAATCTTTGGTGAGATGGATACCTAGGTGTGTCATTTTTTGTGCAAGTGCTCATTTTTTTTTAACACAAAACAATTAGCGCAGACTGATTTGTTCACACAGAGTCCCCTCCCCGTATTTCTAAAAGCATGAAGGGATATTCACAAAACTTGGTATTTTAATCTCCGCTTGAGGACTAGGTAGATTTGCATAATCTGCCACCTCTTCTATGTGTTCTCACTGTATTCTTGTGAGATGTTTATAACCCTAATACATTCATTTATTCACATTGCAGAACTATTTTCAGACCTAGAAAATAACTACACACTAGGCACAAGGTAAAATGACTATATTGATCCTCTGCTTTTATTTAGAATTCCGAAATCACATAGAAAGCAAGTTAGGAAAGCTGGGGAAGAATGTAAGAGTATTTGCCGTGTTTACAAAACAAAAATAGAAACAGCTGATACAAATTCCATAGAACATTCTCCCTACCTGCGGAAAGGGGTTTCTACGCAAATGGAAACATGAGAGTGTGGGATTCATTTCAGTCTTGTTATATTAATCCCTTTTAGTCTCCACCATTTGTCATTCAAACATGTTTCAGATTGCCTGGTCAAGTCTTAATGTCACGTGTTGGGCAAACTCAATCGGTGCTTTTAGTACAGAAATAAAAAAAATTCGGTTGGTAGCATAAACATTGGAAGGATGAGGCATCAGAAATCAGAACGCACAATATCAAATCACGGCCAAACAGGCGCCTGGAACAGTGCGTCCTAAAGGCGCCAGGGTTATTCCTGGTCATTTGGGAGCCCACCGCCACTACACAATCAACTAAAACTAAAGAAAAGGAGAATCTGTGTGGAGTTGAAACGAGTCTTTCAAAGTAAATAATACCCACACAACCCTAAGGAACAATAAATAATATCTACTATCTGAAGAAAACCTATTTAAACAGTTTGCCTGATTACTTGGCACTTTTGAAAGTTTTTAAATACTGTACTGTGTCCTTAGAAGCGCTGCCAGCAATCTTTCATGCATTTATACTCAGCGTTTGTGGGCCTCATGGGGTTAAGGACGGCATGCAGAGGGTACTGTACTTTGTATTCATTCTGGACCTGTCTGCATTGGACTCATTAGAATGTAACGGGATCTAGTGATTGCAGGGTATCATTTTGATTCTGAATTAGGTGGTCCCATTTAACAATGGGGAACTAGGCATATATATATAAAAAAAGAAAGAAGAGAGAGCGCACGCCCCATAGCGTAAAATGGTAGATTTAATTTTAAAAGGAAGGGGATGGGGGGGGGGGGGGAAGAAATGCACTCACAAGAGTAAAATTCAAATAAAGCAATTTGTGAATAAATCACCACCATCTGGTCTCTGCGCTGCAAACGTCCGCAGATATAAGCTCCCTCAGGGCTGCGTGAAGAAGTCGTTGCTCACAGGAGGCCGGAGGTGTAGTTCTCCGACTGGGAATCAGTTCATGAGGTCCCAGAGATCGCCTCTCCCACTTGAATGGCCGCAGTGTTGATCTCGCGCTTCAGTGCGGCCTCGTGCGCAGCGTCGTGATGACGTAATCGCGTAATCGGATTCCCTGACGCGTTTCGTCACCAAAGGGCGACTTTCTCAAAGGGCTGATAATGAGTGGACAAAGATCCTGATACTTATAGCCAGTAGGTTGCCTGGCAACCCGTGATTTAAGTGGGGTATATTAACCTGTGAAATTCTAACGGAGACTAAAAGTCCCATACTGAGTGAATTTAGGTGATCACGGGCATAATTAGACAGTAAAGGGAATAGAGAGCACATATATTTTTTAATTTTCATGTGTAATTGTTGCTATCAATATATAGTATTTGTATTAATAGGTGTAAATGTTTATGTGTACACTGCTATGCAATTGAGGTGTCTTCCACCTCATCCTCTAATTACTGTTACTGCTATTTCTGATGACCTCGGTGTCATCAGTTATGTTTATTGATGGTTGTATTTTATGTATATAGTAACCTTATTCTAGTTCTATCTTTATTTAATTTTATGGCCCCTATATGGTTTTATGTTAGTCGGTTATCCTTTCTATTATGTGCTCTCTATTCCCTTTACTGTCTAATTATGCCCGTGATCACCTAAATTCACTCAGTATGGGACTTTTAGTCTCCGTTAGAATTTCACAGGTTAATATACCCCACTTAAATCACGGGTTGCCAGGCAACCTACTGGCTATAAGTATCAGGATCTTTGTCCACTCATTATCAGCCCTTTGAGAAAGTCGCCCTTTGGTGACGAAACGCGTCAGGGAATCCGATTACGCAATTACGTCATCACGACGCTGTGCACGCGCACGAGGCCGCACTGAAGCGCGAGATCAACACTGCGGCCATTCAAGTGGGAGAGGCGATCTCTAGGACCTCATGAACTGATTCCCAGTCGGAGAACTACACCTCCAGCCTCCTGTGAGCAACGACTTCTTCACGCAGCCCTGAGGGAGCTTATATCTGCGGACGTTTGCAGCGCAGAGACCAGATGGTGGTGATTTATTCACAAATTGCTTTATTTGAATTTTACTCTTGTGAGTGCATTTCTTCCCCCCCCCCCTTCCCCTCCCTTTTAACATTAAATCTACCATTTTGCGCTATGGGGCGTGCGCTCTCTCTTCTTTCTTTTTTCTAGGTATTTATTGGATGTGGTTCATCCAACTTGAGAGCAGCTGGAGACCCCCACACCAGCACCAATTATCTAATATAATCATGGACTGATTTAAAAGGACTGGTTGGACCCTTTACCTTTTCTTTACAGTTTTTGCACTTTCACATTTTTTTCATTATTTTGTGAAGTTTATTGTGTTATGCATTTTTGTTAATATTGACTGTGTATTTTAGATATAGTTATACTTTGCATATTTCACACATTATAGTTCACTTTATCACTTTAGTCACTATTGGGATTTATCATTATTAATACTTTGGCGTTACAATTTCTGTTCCCATATATATATATATATATGTATATATATATATATGTGTGTAGCCCTGTGTAATTTGGGGGTTACATGCCTCTCTCCTCCTGTGCAATAATTCCTGTTAAAAGGGCAGGTTCGCCAGGAGTTATCATGAGGTTTGCCCTCATCCCCTGTGATGTGTATTGTGTAGTGAAAGAAGTGACATCATGCTCTGTGTCCAATTACAGTGACACAGGGGTGGTGCCTACTGGAGCTATATAGTATGCATCACTTCCTGAATTTAGTGTGTTGAAGTGTGTGTGAGTGTCTCATCCCACTTGAATGAGACTGTCTGACCCAATAAGTAAGTATAGATATAGGATAAAGTATCTGTTGTCTAAATTTAGCAAAGGTTGAACTTGATGGACCTACGTCTTTTTTCAACCTCATCTACTATGTAACTATGTAACACATTGCCAGGGCTCTGGCAAGGATTGTGGCCCTCCCTTAGGGGAGAGGTGGGTAGACTATTCCCCTTACTCTATTAGAGAGTAAGGGAAGAGCAAGGACAGCTTCTAGGGCCCTGACTAGGAGTGGTGTCCAGGGACTTCCTTGAGGTGGGCAACCTTTATGATGTGCGGCTAGAGACCGGCCGCAATGATGGGCAGTCTGCCACTAAAGATGACAATAAAGAATGTCCAATTTGAAAGAACCTTCTTGCCTGAGACTGGAGTCATTCAGGGAGAAGCTGCACCCAGAGGTTCTCTTCCAGAGACTCCTCCCTGCTGTCGTGGGGACCTGGAAGAGATGGAGGCGCTGTACCAGAAGTGAGTAGTTCTCAGCATTACCTCACGAGCCAGTCCTGATGTATTTCCCCATATCACCGCGGAAGACTCAGGAGTCCTGTAAGCCAGCAGGTGCACCACACTACATTACATGTAACATGGGGCAGTTTCCTCACGTAAGGGGCCAATATGAGATTGGGGGCGGGAAACACCGTTACATATATATAGCAAGAAAATAAGGTGCGCCTGTTGTTTATATCCTTTATAAATATAATATATACATATAAGGAATTGAAAGTGTGCATTGCTTTAAAAAATAAATTGATTTCTCACCTAAAAACCTTAGCGTTGGTTTATCCTTATTCATGTTGTGACTCATGTTATCTTATTGTGTGTGTGGCATACACCATGTTTGTACAAACAAATGCATGAAGAAATGTTTGTGTCTTCTTGCATTTGTCTTTTACGCTGAGAAACTTGAAAGACAATTTTGACGCATTGCTGAAGTATAAATGTGCTGTATAGTTGCAGTTTAATATTACATATCATTGACATATATGTTCCACACAGAACATTCAACGCCCGCCTCTATCTCCATCCACCAGCAGGGTTTGAAAACGTCAAAAAGATGCTCGCACACCGCACACTGCGCACACACACACAGCGCACACTGCACACTACACACACCACACACACCCCGCACACACAGCGCACACACAGCGCACACTGCACACACCACAAACACACAGCGCACACTACACACACCACACACCACACACGCAGCGCACACTGCACACACCACACACACACACATCGCACACAGCTCACACAAACCAGACACAAACACAGCGCACACTGCACACACCACACACACACACACACACACACACATCGCACACAGCTCACACAAACCAGACACAAACACAGCGCACACTGCACACACCACACACACCACACACACCACACACACATCGCACACAGCTCACACACTACGCACACTGCACACAGCTCACACACTGCGCACACAGCTCGCACACTATGCACACAGCTCACACACCACACACAACTCACACACTGCGCACAGCTCGCACACTGCACATAGTTCACACACTGCGCTCACAGCACACACTGCGCACACTGCACACAGCTCACACACTGTGTACACTGCACACAGCTCATACACCCCACACAGCTCACACACTGCGTACACAGCTCACACACAGCACTCACAGCTCACACACTGCGCACACACCGGACACAGCTCACACACTGCGCACACTGCACATAGCTCACACACTGCGCATACTGCACACAGCTCATACACTGCGCACACACTGGACACAGCTCACACACTGCGCACACCGCACACAGCTCACACACTGCGCACACCGCACACAGCTCGCAGCTCTCACACTGTGCATACTGTACACAGCTCGCACACAACGCACACAGCTCACACTGCACACAGCTTGCACACTGCGCACACACCACACACACACTGCGCACACCACACATGAAAATGACGCACTAACTTGTTCTTCTCCTCTGCGTATTTTACGATAGAATCGCATATAGTGATGCTCTTTCTATACAGTATATATAGCCCTCAATAAGTGGAGGAGCTGCAATAAAGCACTTAACCATGTAACACCTCTTCTGTTAAAAGCATTACTACAAACAGAACAAACAAGTCTAATAAAATCGTTCTATTCATTTGTGTTTTTTGTTACTGTTGGAGTGTATGTGACCGCGGTGAGAAACGGGGAAATATTACAGTAAGTGAGACTGCGCTTCTGAATTATGCAAGTTAGACGGATCATTTGTTAAGTGTCTTTATACACAATCCTTTTTTTCGATGGGATGAAGTTCGCACAGTGCAGACTGCGCATTGTCTCATGTACTTTAAGCTGTAAAGACGTCTGACACAACACAAGACAGCACACATCACTGGCAGCGCGTGCGCTGAAATAACCACTGCATTTCTTTCTATTGAGGTAATGTTAGATTTTTTATTGTTCTAAAGATTCCCTTTGTACCTAAACACATTAGTGGTGTACTTATTATGTTTTATATGCAATACATCCGTCTGAAAAATAGCTTTAAAGTTTTTGGAAAGCAGTGGTTTAAATTCACAGAAATATTTTCGCTGTGTGTTATTGGTGTGAGGTGTCTGCTATTCCTACTATCACCTTCATCTGCTAAACCTCTGTAACCTTTACAGAGCGCTGCCTTAAATCATCCTATTAATAAGCTTTCCAGACCTTGATCTTTCTGGCATTCTCTTCTGATAAAAAGGGAAGCATCGCCCCACATACCATTTTAATTAATATAACACGCATAACATCTTCAAGCTTGCAGCTCTGGGCTCAGAGGTCAGTCAACTCTGTATTTTCCACAAATACTTTACAAATCAGTCAGAAATCAAATGATTCAGAAGCAAAATGTTGACAATCTGCTAAACAACGTACAGTATATGTAGCAATATACGATGCAAGGAGGGTCATTTTCTATTTCAAACTATCAAAACTGAGTATTGAAGCCAGGAAACCCGGCTAGAAAATACAAAGGTCCAGGGCCGCCAACAGGGGGGGACAAAAGGTACTGGTGTCCCGGGCCCGACAGTCAATTAAATTTAAAAAAAAGTTTAAAAAGTTAAAAAACAAAACGATCCCCAGTGTGCATGTGCAGAGCCGAGGTCCCGGCCTGCATAAGCAGGGCAAGCAGGGTGTCCAGCCTGCTGCCTGTGTCATTTTCAGCAAGGGTACTTAACTAGTGCCATGGGAACTGCTAGACCAACCCCCTGAGGAAGTGTTGTTCTGACACGAAACGCGTCGCGGTGAGGTCATAGACAGCGATGGAGGGTTCGTGACGACGGACTCCGGAAGCTGCGCACAAATACACACCCACGAGGGCGCCGTTGGAGGCATTGGGTCGGCTGATATTCATCACTTAAGCTCCCACTCTCCGTTCCTTAAGATCTTTGGACATAACGAGCTTGCCCTCTGGTAGTGTTGTGTGATTAATTGGATATTGTGATCCGGTCTTAATTTTAAGTATGTTGTACATGGTCATTAGTGTACATATAAATTGTGTTTGATAGTATATTGTCTCTGTGTTTTGTCTCGCTCAACCAACCCACCCAGTCACCGTCACTCACCCATCCAGTCACTGTCACCAACCCAGTCACTCAACCCATGCACCCAGTTACTGTCATCCACCCAGTCACCGTCACTCACCAATCCAGTCACTGTCACCCACCCACCCAGTCACTCAACCCACCCAGTCACTGTCACCCAGTCACCGTCACTCACCCATCCAGTCAATGTCACTCAACCCACCCAGTCACTGTCACCCAGTCACTCTCACCCACCCACCCAGTCACTGTCACCCACCCAGTCACCTAGACACTGTCTCCCACCCACCCAGTCACTGTCAATGTCACTCAATCCACCCTGTCACTCAACCCACCCACCCAGTCACTGTCACCCAGTCACTGTCAAAGTCACTGTCACCCACCCAGTCACTGTCACCCACCCAGTCACCTAGACACTGTCTCCCACCCACCCAGTCACTGTCATCCAGTCACTGTCTCCCACCCACCCAGTCACTGTCCACCAGTCACTGTCACCCACCCAGTCACTAAAGTCACTAACTATCCCACCCAGTCACTAACCCACCCACTCAGTCACTCGGTCACCAGCCCACTCAATCACTCAACCAGTCACCGTCACCCACCCAGTCACCCAGTCATCCACCCAGTCACTGTCAAACTGTCACCCACTCAGTCACCCACTCAGTCACCCACCCAGTCACCCAGACAGGCAGTCACCTTTCTTTTGTTGAAAATATAAAAGTAAACAGGTTGCATTGTAATGTTTTTTTCTGTATCACAAGAAGAAAACAGTTAAGTAAAAGTTGCGCGCTAAAAAATATTTTTTTGTGATAGGGGTTTGGGGGGGGCGGGGTGGGTGCACTATGGGTTCGGGGGGGTACGCTATGGGTTCGGGGGGGGGGGGACCTGCTCCTTTCATTTGTCCTGGGCTCCATGATTTCTGTTGGTGGCCCTGCAAAGGTCAAGTGTTACATATAGTTTTACACTATTGGTAGATAAACTAAAGTCATATAACTGATTCGGGACAAGATAAAGCGAGGTATGCTAAAGATAAAGATAAAGGTATGTCTTCATTCTGCACCTTTACCACAAGGCGGGAGGAGTAGGTGTTTGGAAAATGGAAGCGTTAACTATGAAGATGCACCTCGAGAAAACCAGTACAAGCAAAAATAACTCGTTATTACGCGCAGAGATGTGAGTTTGACCCGTGACATTTCTTCTAAACACCCTTTTCACCCCGAACAGACTACAGAGTTCTCAGTGAGGGCTCCAAGGGAAACCTGTCATTGGACGAAGAAACGAGAGAATGAGATGGGCATTGACATTTTGCTTGGGGTACTAGGATTGGAATGTAGTATCTGTGTGCATGAAAGCTTTGTGTTCCTATTGCCATGCAAGTGGGCTCTGAATGTAATCACTTATAATAAACATTGTCTCCAACCCCCACTATTGAACTGTCCAGGTTCCTGGATCTCTGCTCTGTGTCATTCCTCAGGGATCAGGGATTCATCTGGTTAAGAACATGATGTTTTGTTCAAAGTTTAGTTCATTTCCAGTAGAAAATATACAAAAGTTACCCTTCCAAAGTTCTGTTTAGGTCCAGTGATGTTTGTTTTCGGGGATTACAATGGTGTTATGGTATTTTTCTGTGATGATTCAGGGTATTTCTCTCAGTGATTCTCATTGGACAGCATTTGTTCTCCTGCTTCTCTGAACTTTCCACTTAACCTTTGTGTGATCGCCAGTTTCTCTTTTTTTCTCCTTTTTACAGTGTGGTAGCATTTTGGGGGAGTTGAACAACTTCTTTGTGTAACTGGAATGATGTCACTCCTGGGATTTCTGCGAAAGTCATGATATAAAAAGCAGGGATTGTGTTGTGGTATGTGCATTGGGAAAAGTATGACTAAGATCAGTAATTGTGATGGCAAAAATGTTGTTTATTGGTGCTGCATCCTAAGTCGGAAACTTTGAAAGGTTTAGGCCAGAGGTTCTCAACTGCAGTCCTCAAGACCCCCAACAGGTCAGGTGTTAAGAATATCCCTGCTTCAGCACAGGCGGTTCAATCAGTGACTCAGTCTTTGACTGCACCACCTGTGCTGAAGCAGGGATATTCTGAAAACCTGACCTGTCGGGGGGTGTTGAGGAGTGGAGTTGAGAATTCCAGGTTTAGGCAATAAGATACGTGTGAAATTGTCACACCTCTAGCCAATGAGCCGGCAGGGCTCAGGAACCAATGAACACAGCCCACAGGAGAACCAGCATCATATATCCTGAACATGAGTCATTCCTGGCAGTGAATGAGGTGGCAAGCGCCAATAATGCACTTATAACGTGAAATAATGTTATAAAAGTGGATAAATATCAAAAAATAGTTTATGTGAAACAGTGATAATAGATTTAATACAACCATATTCACAGAATACGCAGCGCTGGAAATAAGCTGTTTCCCAACACCTGATATTGACACGACAGAGATTCAATGCGCAGTTTATCACACAGTGATGTATGTAAGAGAACACATAGAGAAATATAGTGCAACAATGTAACCACACTATTAAAAGATAGGGAGATGGGGGGGGAATTCCACGCACACTCTACAGAGCAAATTCAAGTATTGTAGATGTGATCCAAGCCAAAAGCAAGCTGGGATTCCAGGATGTGATTCTCCAGATCCAGTGTAATCAGCAGGACGAATCTCGACATGGATGTGGCAAAGAAAGAAAGTGCAAACAATAGTGTAATAAAGTATATGTAGTCAGGACTGGTTTCTGGCTACCAGTCTGCCCTTCTCCTGGCAGTAGCCCTGGTAAGAGCAGGCCTGCCAGGACTAATCATGGGTTTTCTCCACCCCCAGCAGCTTCAGTGAGTCACAGGGGAGGTGGTGCGACTAGGCCTGTGTGTCCAATTAGGGACTCAGACCTGGTTCCTGCTTTTCTTGTACTTGGGGAGCTGCACTACCAAAGTTAGTCAGTTGCCTCTACCCCTGAGAGAGACAGGTTCTCACCCAGAAGTGCTGATTGGCTGTGCACTTACTGCCTTCTCCCCTTGGGGAGTTAGGAGTGAGAACATTCCTCTTGCTCTAATAGGGAGTCAGGGAAGAGCAAGGACTGCTGTGGGGGCCCTGTACCCGCAGTGGAGGTCCAGGGTACATCCTGAGGGTGAATCCCCAAGAACATCTGTAACCACTGTGTGAGCCGTGTATGCTGAACATCTGCACTGTGTACAATAAAGTGTGGTCCTGTTCCAATATACCTTCCTGCCTGAGACTGCAATCTATCAGGGGAAGGGGAAATAAGTTCTCCTGCAGGGATTGTCCCCACATCTCTGGGGCCTGCCGAAGATGGAAGCGCTGTCACCGTGAGTACGAATCAGTTACTGACCCAGAAGCCGGTTCTGTTCTCCTCCACAACACCGTGGGAGACTCAAATCTACTGTGAGCCAGTAGGTATGCACCACACCACACTGTGTAACAATGCAATCTCCCAAAGGGTGGGGGAATATGTGTTACATGTATATTGTGACAGTCACAGACTGTCTACATTAGAGAGACCATGCAGTATGCATGCGCTCCAGCATGCAGGAGGTTAAACGCCTAGCTAGGCAAGCAGCTAGTGTGTGTCAGGTAACTGCTGATTGCAGGGGCTTTAAAAAGCAGTCAGCTGTCTGACAGAACTGAGCCTTACCCCAACCTGTAAGGGCGCCGGTTGGAACAGTTCCCAGGCCTGCTGGACACAGGGCCTGTTGTTTGGCCCAAACCCACAGCCTGAGAGGGTCACAGAGAGAGACTTCAGGTGTTGTCGCTTACAGAGGTAAAAGGGCTAAGTATCGGTAAAGAGTTTAGCTCTCCAATCTGTAGTTAAGGAACTGACACGTATGTTAGTTAGTGCTCCAGGGGGAGCTAGGTATTTTGTTTTTGTTCCTGTTCGGTTTTGTGCCCTTTTGTTAATAAACCTGATAAGCGAACCCTACGTCTCCTGCTTTAATGTGAGAGAAAAGACCCTGAGTTGTCACACTTTTCAATGATATACAGCACTTTAGACCGCTCACAGTTGATTAGAACACCAGCAACAGGACTCCGGTAGCAGAGACGCCGTATCTCCAAACATCCAGCTCGTCCTCTCGTCAGCACTTCTGTATTTGCGACGTCACAGCCAATGGGCAGAGGAAAGGTTTCAGCTTGCGTTCCACTGCAAATGAGTTCTCGTGCGTAGTTCACCTATCACCCCGCGCGTTTCACTGGTCAGAGCTTCCTGACGAAGGTTCAGATCTGCAGTCTGGGTAGATGGTTTTCTTTTGTTCAATCAAAACTGCAACTGTAGGGAGAAGGCGGACTCACAGACTGCGTTCCCTAACATATTTACTTCTAACTTGCAGCTTTTCTTTTGTGATATGAATGTATTGATTCAATAATGTAAATACTACAGAAAATCAATACATTTTTCTTTATTTCATTTAGCAAAGCATTGCAGCCTTGATAAATGGGCTGATGTCCATCTAGACTGAATAAGTGGAGAATTAAACTTGCCCTTTCCCTATTGGGTATTGTATGCCCAACAGAATACCTGTCTACAGGTTGGTACACCCCCTGTCTAATATTATTCACATATTATATTTTACTTCCAGAGTTGCCTGCTTATTTTGGCTAGTTGTGGTAAAATAGCATAGTACTGGTACTTTTGTTTATGTATCCCAAGAAGATTTTTTTATTTTTCTTCTTATTATTTTTCTTTTTATTGATTATTATTCTTCATTCCTTGTTGAATCTCTATTTCAGGTACGTCTTCTAAATCTTTTAATTGCATTACCTTGCTCAAGCATTCCTATAAATGCCTGTGTCCCCTGAGTTAACTAAATGGCTTTTCTGCATGTTCCCAGCGTTCTGTAACTAACTGTCTCAGGAAATGTCATGTTTAACTATGGCGGATGTAATATACTTGCGCGTTGCTTTGCCAGGTTTGGAATGACATCATTTATCCTATTATTGTTTTTTTTAATGAAAACTTTTTTGGTCTACACATTTCTTACTGTAGTAACAGAAACTGATCTTGGACATATTTCTCCCAGAACTAAGTGTGAAAATCTGCAAAGAACATCCTTAAAAATGAACCATAAACATATCTCTGGATTCCAGGTCCCAGTTTAGTACCGATTCCCCGGCACACAGAACTCTGCTAACTCCGGGCTCATAAAGCCGTGTTATAAAAATCAGTAACAGGCGTTCTGTTCCCTGAGGTTACTGCGAATCCACCAAGCTAAATATATACCAAAACAAACAGCCGATGGTTATCCCATCAGCACAGGCTTAACGCCGTGTTATTCCAACACGCGTTAGCTTCAAATAACATGGCGTTCAGCCCGTGTTACACAAAGGCGGCGTTACTCCCATCCAGACCCTGAATACGGGGTTAATAAGTGAATAAAGAGCGGACAGAAGAGGAAAGTATCCCATAAATAGCAATATGTTAGTTAAATCCTACCTCACTGTGACCTTACACTTACCCAGACCCTGTAACAGACTTATCTCGGGGTGTGGGTGGGCGTAACGCCCCCTTTATCTCTGACCTAAGTAACGTAGCGTTAAATCCCTGCGGTCACTATACCGGAGCGCTGGGGATATGCAGAGTTACAGGGAACGCCTCTGACGCATATCATTAGTACTAATGTCCGGTATAGTAATACAAGGGCTTGTTACAGCAGAAAACAGCACTTACACGGCGTTAGTTAGCTTTGAAGTTCCCTGTTAAATTTAGCACGTATTGATGCGGTAACTTAAGTTAGCGCATCATTAAGTCAGTAACGGAGCTTGGTGGTTCTGGGTCCGATATGAGCGGATATAATAGAAAGTCAGAGTTTCCCATGCTAGACGTGGGGCTTAAGTCTATAAAAAAAATGTTTTAATCTGTGAGTGAAACAGTTATTACGGTTAATATATAGCACCAGGAGAAACTGTTTCTTTTTTAGATCATGTACAATTATTTTAACAAACTATAAATTGAGTGTACATATGAATCTATGAAAATATTGCAATCGAAGTCTATTACTTCAGCTAAGTTATTAAGGCAAAAAAGGCCCTAAATGTTTAATATTTTTAATATTACAGGATAGATATTACAATCTGCGTTCACTTGAGACCACAATATAATACATTTATTGTGCACCTTGGCGAGTGGAAAGACTTTTACTGCTTCGTTAGGGCTTTGTATTGTATTGTATTGTATGTCTTTATTTATATAGCGCCATTAGTGTACATAGCGCTTCACAGTAGTAATACATGTGGTAATCAAATAAATAACAGATAATATAAATAACAGATCATGGGAATAAGTGCTTTAGACATAAAAGTAACATTTCGGAAGAGGAGTCCCTGCCCTGAGGAGCTTACATTCTAATTGGTAGGTAGGGAGAACGTACAGAGACAGTAGGAGGGAGTTCTGGTAAGTGCGTCTGCAGGGGGCCAATCTTTATGTATCCTGTGTTCAGAATATCCACAGTGCTATTCATATGCTTCTTTAAGCAAGTGTGTCTTAAGGTGGGTCTTAAAGGTGGATAGAGAGGGTGCTAGTCGGGTACTGAGGGGAAGGGCATTCCAGAGGTGTGGGGCAGTCAGTGAAAAAGGTTTAAGGCGGGAGAGGGCTTTAGATACAAAGGGGGTAGAAAGTAGACATCCTTGAGCAGAACGCAAGAGTCGGGATGGTGCATAGCGAGAAATTAGGGCTGAGATGTAAGGAGGAGCAGAAGAGTGTAAAGCTTTAAAAGTGAGGAGAAGAATGGAGTGTGAGATGCGGGATTTGATCGGAAGCCAGGAGAGGGATTTCATGAGGGGAGATGCTGAGACAGATCTAGGAAAGAGTAGAGTGATTCTGGCAGCAGCATTTAGGATAGATTGTAGGGGAGACAGGTGAGAGGCAGGAAGGCCAGCCAGCAGGAGGTTACAGTAATCAAGACGGGAGAGAATGAGGGCCTGAGTCAGAGTTTTAGCAGTCGAACAACAAAGGAAAGGGCGTATCTTAGTTATATTGCGGAGGAAAAAGCGACAAGTTTTAGAAATGTTTTGAATGTGAGGGGCGAATGTGAGAGAGGAGTCGAGTGTGACCCCTAGGCAGCGTGCTTGGGCTACTGGGTGAATGATTGTAGTTCCAACAGTAATGTGGAAGGAGGTAGTAGGGCCAGGTTTGGGAGGAAGTATGAGGAGCTCTGTTTTTGCCATGTTGAGTTTAAGGCGTCGGAGGGCCATCCAGGATGATATAGCAGAGAGACATTCAGAAACTTTGGTTTGTACAGCAGGTGTAAGGTCAGGTGTTGAAAAGTATATTTGTGTGTCGTCGGCATAGAGGTGATAATTAAACCCAAAAGATGTTATTAGGTCACCTAGAGAGAGTGTGTACAGAGAAAAGAGAAGAGGTCCCAGGACAGAGCCCTGGGGTACCCCCACAGAGAGATCAATAGAGGAGGAGGAGGTGTTAGCAGAAGAGACACTAAAAGTACGATGGGAGAGGTAGGATGAGATCCAGGATAGAGCTTTGTTCCGAATACCTAGAGTATGGAGAATGTGGAGGAGAAGAGGGTGGTCCACGGTGTCAAATGCTGCAGAGAGGTCGAGTAATATGAGCAGAGTGTAATGACCTCTGTCTTTGGCAGCATGGAGGTCGTCAGTTATTTTAGTGAGGGCTGTTTCCGTGGAGTGAGCAGTGCGGAAGCCAGATTGTAGAGGGTCTAGGAGAGAATAGGTGTTGAGAAAATGGAGCAAGCGAGAGAATACAAGACGTTCAAGGAGTTTAGAGGCAAAAGGCAGGAGGGAGACAGGTCGATAGTTAGAAAGACAGGTAGGGTCAAGCTTGCTGTTTTTGAGTAATGGTATGACTGTTGCATGTTTGAAGGAGGATGGAAAGGTTCCAGAGCAGAGGGAGGAGTTAAAAATGTGTGTAAGCGTAGGGATTATAGTAGGAGCTAGAGGTTTTAGGAGATGGGAGGGAATGGGGTCAAGAGGGCAAGTGGTAGAGGGAGAAGAGGCGATCAACAGCGACACATCCTCCTCTGAGACAGTGGAAAAAGACTCAAGGAAGGCAGGAGGAGAGTTAGGAAGAGGTGTAGGATGGGGGGAAGAAACAGAGGGGATGTTCTGCCGTATGGATTCCACCTTTTCCTTAAAATAGTCAGCAAAGTCCTGAGCGGAGATGGAGGAAGGAGAGGCAGCTGAGGGTGGTTTGAGTAGAGTATCAAAGACAGAGAACAGTCGGCGTGGGTTAGACTTGTGCATGTTGATTAGTGCAGAAAAGTAGGCTTGTTTAGCTTGCGAGAGGGCAGAGTTGAAACAGGATAGCATAAATTTGTAGTGAAGGAAGTCTGCGAGAGTGTGAGACTTCCTCCAGAGGCGTTCAGAGGAACGAGTGGAGGAACGCAGCATGCGCGTGTGGGAATTTAGCCAGGGTCTAGGGTTAGAAGGGCGAGGGCGGCAGAGAGAAAGCGGGGCATGTAGATCAAGAGACGAGGACAAGACAGAGTTGTACTTTCTGACCAGGTTGTCAGGGTCTGTAGCAGAGCTGAGAGAGGAGAGGGAGGAGTGTAAAGTGGACTCAAAGTCAGGTAAGTGAATAGAGCGCAGGTTTCTGCAGAACCGAGGGGGAGAAGCGAGATAAAGAGAATGAGATGAGATGATGGTCAGAGAGAGGAAAAGGGGAAATGGAGAAATCAGAGAGAGAGAAGTTTTTAGTGAACACCAGGTCTAAGTAGTGGCCATCCTTGTGGGTGCTGGCTGCAGTCCACTGTTGAAGGCCAAAAGAAGAGGTAAGAGAAAGAAAGCGGGAAGCCCAAGAGAGAGAGGGGTCATCAATGTGGCAATTGAAGTCCCCAAGGAGAAGAACAGGGGAGTCTGAGGAGAGAAAGAAAGAGAGCCAGGATTCAAAGTGAGAGAGAAAGGCAGAAGGGGGATGAGTAGAGGTAGGTGGGCGATAGATGACCGCCACATGAACAGGGAGAGGAGAGAAGATCTGGACAGTGTGAGCCTCAAAGGAGGGAAAAGCAAGAGAGGGGGGAATAGGAAGGGTTCGGTAACGGCAGACAGAGGAGAGCAGGAGCCCCACGCCTCCACCCCTGCCATCAGGGCGCGGAGTGTGGGAGAAGGAAAGGCCACCATAGGAGAGGGCAGCTTCCAGAGCAGAGTCAGACTGAGGGAGCCAGGTCTCAGTTATAGCAAATAGGAGCAGAGAGTGAGAGAGAAAGAAGTCATGTACAGAGAGGAACTTGTTAGAGAGGGAGCGAGCATTCCAAAGGGCACAGGAGAATGGGAGAGAGGAGGGAGGGTGGCAGGGGATGGGTATGAGGTTGGAGGGGTTGACACCAGAAGGAGTAGAAGTTGCATGTGGGAGGCGAGGACGAGAGCAAGTTGAAATAAGACAGGGACCAGGATTGGGAGAGATATCCCCAGAAGCAAGGAGGAGAAGCATGGATAGAAAGAGGATGTGTGAGGAGGATTTGTAGGGGTGTTTTTTAGTGCAGGCTTTCTGAAAGCAGTTTTTCTTTGATTTAAAAATTACATAACTTTTGGTGCAACTTTGTTTCGGTAATCTTACGATGCTATGTACATTCCAAATCTGAGTAAGGACTTCACAGCCACGTAAATTACGTACGAGCACCTATTCCCAAACGTAAGTGACGTAACATCTTATATAGGCTATATAGGCTGCATAAGCTTCATGGCAAATTGAAAACAAATTAAAATTTGGAAATGTGTTTTTGTCTTTATAATGCCCAATACAGTATTGTTGGGGCTGGCAAACATCACATCAAGATTTTGGGTCTGACACCAAATGTGTGAGTTTTAGCTTCATCTTTTTTCACTAAACAGCTTGAATTTATAGAGTGATGAATCAGCATATTACGTTATCCGGTGAAACTATAAAAACAAGTCTAACACAATCCTCTACATATTTTATGTATCGTGTCTGAAAATGCTCCCAATTAAAACAATAATCTGCCCACAGGTATGTTAAGAATTGTCGTCACGATGTTCTGTCCTCCGCAAACCCACAATGACTTTTCCATTTACTTCCCTGACTCTGGGTTTTACCGTCAGTAACATGAATGAATTGAACTTGTTGATTAATTTTCCAGTTTCAGGTATTTACAGTGGGAATAGAAAAGACTGGTTTCTGTGTAAAAGAAAAGCCCCCAAACTTCACATATTTAGTTTCAACCAAACTGAATCAAGGTTCATTTTGTTATAATGTAGCACTTACAGAAGATATATTATTACACATTGGGATGGGGAAGCCCCGGGTCACATTATTCCATGCTCCCTTCAACTGGGATGTATACATTAAAGTCGCTCGGTGAAATCTATCCATCAATGTTAATTCAGGAGCAAAGGAAGTGACAGGAGTCAAGGAGATGGAATCACTATTTAATTTCAAGGTGACATTGGACCCAATGGGGATACATATTTATTCTCTAGCATTTATTGTAAAATTCCTGCCAATTCCTTTTACGATATGTTTAAGGTTTGTAACTAAAGAACTGGTAAACCTTAGTGCCAGAAATCTTCTACTTTTTGTTATGTCTTCGGATTTGCTCCGTGACGCTACTTCTGAGCGGTCTCTGCTTGCTTCAGGAAATTGCTACAGAACTCCTCTTCTTAACTGGATTTCGTCTTGCTCAGAAATCCAGGATATTATCGCTAACTAGACAGTGTCACTATCAGGGTGTATGGAAACCTCGGAGGTAACATGGAAACCCACAAAAGACAGGAGACCAAAATAAGTAAAAGCTGACCGGGTTTATTATTATTATACTAAAGTAAATAAGACTGGAAAACAAAATGGAGTCTACACAGTGTGCAGCGCTACATGCAAAAGGCCATGGTAGTTAAGGGAAATAACTAAACAAACTAAAGTTTGCTGCTAGAATTGCAGTGCTACATGCAAAAGCAACAGTAGTATTGGGGCAAATAATGCTAAGGGAAATAACAGGACAAACCAAGGTTAGCTGCAAGAATTGCAGTGCTACATGCAAAACCAATAGTAGCAGGATTACTGACGCGCGCTTACCCCGCGCTTCCTTTCGAGCACCCCGGCGCATGCGTGGGGCATCAGTCGGCTGTACTCCCTCCCTGGTGTGCAATTTGTCACATTGGAAGTAGCTTTGGGCATCTTTGTCTGTTTCAAGTATGACAACTACCCTGACCTCTCCGCCCCAGACCTGGCTACCAAGACTATCCTACACTCCGGTCGTGGCCCCCGTGGTTTTTCATTGTATTTATTTATTTTTATGTTTGTGATTGCCCATTAACTGATAATGTATTAATCTGTGCCCCATTTGTTTTTATTGTTTGGATGCAATTGTTTGGATTTTGGATGGCTTGTTTTTAGTACATTTTAGGATTGGTTAGCATTTTAAATTAATTATTTGTTGTGTTGGCTACTGGTTTAAATTCATTAATTGTTTTGTTGGCTAATGTTTAAAATTAATTAATTGTTTTGTTGGTTGGTGCTTTTATTTATTATATTGATTGGTTGGCTAGTGCTTTTATTTATGTATTTATTGGTTGGCTAGTGCTTTTATTTATTTAAGTGGTTGGCGAGTGCTTTTATTTATTTAATGGAGTGGTTGGCTAGTGCTTTTATTTATTTAATTGGGGTGTTTAGGTGCTTGTGTATATCTTTTATTATTGTGTATTTTTGGCCTTTATGCAGTTTTATTAGGGTGAACATTGACTGCTATAGTGGCTTATCATGCCAATATTATATTGGTATGATGTACCAATATGCCAATCAATGGGTAGAGGGTGGGTATAGTGGTCTTGGGGTGGTTGTTTAGGCCTCCCTGGTAGGTATAACCCCTTAATTACTATAGCGGTTATTAACCACTAAGGTGGTTAGGGGCCATTAGATTGTAATTTTTCATGTGTTCTTGCTGGCATCGGACATGGACCTGCAGTATACTGACGAGGACGCCCTTCATGATGGCAGGGGTAAGTAGAAAGGTTTATTTACGTTATTTATGCTGGCTAATATTTGATTTTATAATGGGCAAATGAACTATTATCCATATCTGGATAATAGTTATTTTGCCCATTACAGTACTGTATGTGTTGGGGGGGAGGGGGAGGTGTATTTATTTAAATATATTGCAAAAACAATTTGGCCACAGATTGGTACCGCAGGCCAGCGAGGACACGCAGGGACCACCCGAGGGCCCCCAGATACCCGCAGGGACCACCTGAGAACCCCCGAACACCCACTGGGACCACCTGAGGGTCCACACCCGCGGGGACCACCTGAGGACCCCAGACACCCGCGCGGACCACCCGAGGGCCCACAGACACCTGCGGTGACCACCTGAGGAACCCCACATCCTCTGGTATCAATCATGTGGGGGTAGTGGAGGTGGATATTAGTGTTTATTGTTGGTAGCATGGGTGGGTGAAGGAGAATTTGGCCCTTGGTATGTAGCAGGAGGGGTTAACCCCTTCATTGCCTTAGCGGTTAGCCACTATGGTAATGAAGTTGACTGTAAATGCATTTTTATTGCATGGGATTCATGCCGGGTGTCTCCAGGGCTGATATTAATGGATATCAACTCCTGACACCCGGCATCAATCCGATGTAGAAAAAAAGTCCTGTATCGCTGCCTCTCAGCAGCTTCTCACCAGCCTCATGCCAACTTCTCTTGGCGTGAGGATTTTGGGAGAAATTCGCCATTCTAGAGCCACGATTAGCCTCGATAACCTAATCGCGGCTTCTAGACCTGCACGAGTTTCAGAACCTGCCGATAAGTGGCTTATCGCCGGTCACTCTGCGATTTTTTTTTTATGACGGCTGAAATTTTCGGCAACTCATGCCTTTATCACCCTCTTATCAAGGCTTACTGAATAGCAGTAGGCATTTTTGCCGATATGTGCTCGATAAGTGGCCCCTAAATCACCTAAAATGATCTTTCGTTCATTCAGAATATCACATGTGGGTTTTATATTTTAGTGTCCATGGTATCCAAATTCTGGCTCTAGTGGCCTGTCACTGTGTGGATGAATTTCGTGTCACTTGTAACTTCCTTACAGGAGTTTTATTGTATACACTAGTCGACCACTTCTCCTCTCGTAGAGAATAAACAACCATGGTATATCAAATCATAGCAATGGCTCTGGAGGAAAAATGTCTTAAGAAAATATTTCTTTGCATTGGTAATGTGTAAAAGAAACCACTGCTTTTTCTTACATAAGTATCTGTGTGAACTGTTCTGCTTCTATTTCTATGTTATTAGCAAATAGATTTTTTTGGGTCCCAAAAAGAAAAAAAGTGAAGCAAAAAAAGCACTTTACAGGAAACCAAAGACTATAAAAACATACTGTTTTATAAAGTAGTCTTTTCATTCTAAAAAAGGTGATTGTGCTTAAAAGCTTCTAGTAGGTTATTTGGCAGATATTTTTGTAAGGATTTTATAATTGTCTGTTGCGGCTGCTCTGCACAGAATACCAGATGTTTATTTTACCCTGTATGCCATATAAAGACATACTATCATTTAGAAAAATATTCAATCAACCACCGATCTGTGAGTGCCAGAATAAGAGGTTGATTATAGGGACAGTCCTGGGTGGATTACGGTGCTCAGAGGAATAAGGGACATGCACAAATTGTTCATGAAGACAATGCTGAGAATATAGTTTCCAATTCAAGAGTTCCCTTATGTAAATGACAACAGGTAAAATTGAGGCTTGTGCAGAGAAGATAACGCCTGCGTGGAACATTCAAATTGAAGATAGCTAATAACTTCCATACCATGCGTATATACAGCAGCTCAACAGAACAGTTCAACAGTGGAGTATCCACAATACAGCACTCACACGTACTCATGAGCTTGGCCGTCCACTCTGTGCGTCATACGGAGATCCTGCGTGTGCAATTCCGCCAGGTACAGGAGCGAGAAGACAAACCGATGCACAAACAAATGAATAGAGAGGTGAACTTCAGTGAAATTAATTTAATTAGTCATGGTAAAAAAACAGAGGTAACAGAACCACCGACGTGTTTCACGCCATAACGCTTTGTCAGGTGGTCGAGGACACGGCATCGGACACGGCATCGGACACGGCATCGGACACGGCATCGGACACCGGTGGTTCTGGGCATTTTCACTATTTCAAGAGAAGGCTGGGACCAAACAACAAGGGAACATGGGAGATATGTGAAAGTGCCTAAAGGGTTAAATAAATGCATTTATGTTATCTGTGATTACGTGCAATTACTGGCAAAAAAAACCTAAATAAAATTCCCTTAGCATTATGAAGGAAACATTGTGAGTGCCCAGGTTCTGTAGTGAGAGATAACATAGCGGAGGAGGGAGGTGCAGGGTTAGACTGGGATTCAGCGCTGCTGTGAGAGTAGATCATAGTATAGGGCTGATTGGATTAAAACCACCGCAGTATACGGGACAGATATTCATCAGCATGCATTAGTTGAGCCATGGTCAGGGGAAATTCCCCCCTTCAGTATATCTTTCCCGCCCCCTCCAAATTATGATTTCATTTTTTACATGTTTCTTTTTCTTGTGGGTGTGGTTTTTTTCTATGCCTATTCTTCTTGCTGTGCGACCACAGGCCCGACAGCCGGACGCAGAACTTGGGCCTGACCTCTGGCTGGGCCCAACTTTCAGTGCCAGCCGTGTCCCCTGCAGCCACTGGGCCCGGGACACTTGTCCAAGCTTTACTCCCCTGTTGGCATCCCTTGTCCCTGGGACACGAGATTCGGAATGGTTGGCAAGTGCCAGGTAGCCCGCATGGACATTTGCCAAGCTTCAGAGAACCAGGCTCTTCTTGGGCCAAAAGGAATTATTTCAATCAAGACGCCGTTGCTTTTCATCAACTTTTTTAATACCATTGGAATCAATGAAAAATTCGGGTTGAAGTAGAGAAGTTCCACAGCAGCGTCATCACATCGAGATGAAATGGTTGATCCTCTCGGAAACTCAAGCAAAAAACTTCTATTTTCCGATTATTTCGGTGGCCATCAGGTCTATGCTGGGCTGGTCCCATCTCTTTACTATTGCTTGGAAAATTAGAGGTTTTAATTCTCATTCCGCTTGAAAAATCTTGTACCTGCTGAGAAAATCTGCTTGATTATGTAAATCTCCTGGAATGTGAATTGCTGAAATATATCTCATGTTCTTTTCTGCCCACTTGAGACGTTTTATAGCGTGGCGCATAAGAGTTTGGCGTCTTGTGTCTCTCTGTTTGTTTATATGAAGCTACTAACCATAGTGTTTTCTGACTGGATTCTGCAAACCACTCCATTTAGGATGTTGAAAAGCCAGGATCGCCAGCCATACTGCTTTCATCTCTATCCCATTGGAAGACAGGTTCCAGAATTCTGACCGGCTGCTTTGTGCCATGCTGGAACCAAGATGGAAACAATGAGGTTGCCAGGGTTCTGCACCCAACATAAAGCAAGCCTGGTTTCTTCTGTTCATCAGAAATCCTTCCTGGAACTCTCATGTGGAATCTGGCCCAGGGATGTGAATGTATTTTCTGAGGGAAACTGAAGTGGTGCTTCTTAAATTTGACATTGAGCCGGCAGGATTTACTATCCTTTCATCTGAAAATCTTATCTTGCAGTGAATCTAGGATAAATACTTGAAACTGAACCCACTGTTTTGGTTTTAAACAGCTCTTTTGAAAATGTATGATCCATTCGTCCAGTTTTGATACATAAATTACTCTCTATAGATGGCTAAAGAAGAGTCTTTAACCCACCAGTCATCTAGCCATGGCATGACTGTTATACCTTCCTGTCTTAAGGAGGCCACTATAACCACCGTAACCAACCTTAGTTACCATGAATGCTCTGGGAGCAGAAGTGAGACCGAAGGGCAGAGCTTGGAACTTGAAATCCTCCCATTGATTGCAAAGGTTTACGCAAAATCCAAGGAACTTTTGATGCTTGACACAGATGGGTACATGCAGATAGGCATTGCCATACAATCTCCTAGTTGTAAAACATTGATTTGTGATTTTATTGTCTTCTTTTTGAACTTTCTCTTTTTTATAAACACATTGAAGCACTTGAGAAACTGGTCTGAACGAACGTGTCTGAAGGTTTCAACCCAAGAAAGACATCTGAGAATAAACCTCTTTGGCTTCTTATAATATTCTTGGCATTCTCATGATACAATTGTCCTTGAAACAAAATTCTATTAAACACCAAAGGTCTTTTTTCTTGATCTTTTGGTCTCTCTGAAAAACTAAATCAAAAGCGGAGTTGTTTCCTTTTCCGCCGTAAGCGCTTCTCTGATTGGTCTGTTTTGTATCTTCCGCCCGCCCTGACATCACGCTTGACTTGCAGCCAGACCTGTTGCTGCAACCCCTTGCCTGTGATTGGCCTATTCATCCCTCCCGTTGTGCTCTGATTGGCTGAGCACCGTTCTTCCATGCATTCGAATGGAAGGGGAAATCTACAAGTGCTTGGCCATGGCAGCGTTCCACAGTGGCTCGTGGGCAGTGTCAGTGATCAGAGGCTGCTGGGAAATACAGCCAGCCAGTGGTGATTGAAGGACTTTGTACATGCGGTTGAGGGTTGATTTGTGGCAGTTGATCTGGCTAATCTGGATTATGTGGCGCCCAGCACCTAGGGAGTCAGGAGCCCCGAGTTACCCTGTAAGTGCCGAATCTGGCTATTTTAAGTATTTAACACTGTTTGCTGTGTGTTTTTAATTGTGTTTATCCTAGAGATGCTCCCTGTTGAGTTTTGCCATAATAAACCCTTGTTTGTTTACTCTGCCTTGTGCTGTGATCCCTGTGCAAGTCACCTGGTCTCCGTGACAATCCTCCTTTATAGATTTATATTATACATATATTTCCTTAAACTTTATTGAAGATTCATTCTCTGAAATCTTTTTTGCACAACTCCAGCAATATTTATTTTTGTTTTATCTGGCATAGGTTGTTCACACGCCACAGATATTCAATGCTTCGTTTGGTTAACGTTGTCATAGGCCTAGAAGCAGCCCCATCCATCTCTCCCTCTTGCTTGGAGCCCTGGCAGCCTTTAGGCCTGAAGACATATGACTACAATAATAAATCATAATAATGAATAATTCTGCAATACAGACCAATAACCTTTCCTAGAAACACACACAGCAGGGTCTCACCTTCTTGGGCTGCGATCGGGGCGTTGGCAGCAGAGACTGTTTCAGCAGCCTTTAGCTCTGTTAGAGCAAGTCAGATCTGTCTGTGATCTACTTTTCAAATCAATTTATTATGTACTTTAAAAACAACTACTGTCTAAAAGCTACATTTGTTCGCTTACAAACTCCCACCACGGCGCTTTTCTTCAATGATGTCTTCACTAACGCAACCAGCGCTAGGAATGACATAATAAATCCAAGATGGCTGCTTCCACAGCACAAAGTAAGTGTGTATCTATTGTATTTCATGTAACTCCTTATGTTTAATTATACATTTCACAAAAATACATTGATTAACCCACTAAAATATAGATATTTTTAAATCAATTCAACTTAAAACTATTTGTCCTAAATCAACAATTTATAAATCAGGTCTGAAGTCTTAGAAGTTCCATTGCACTCACGGCAGCCAACGGAGGGGGGGAGGGGTAGTTGACAGGGGGGGAGCAGCCAACAGGGGGGAGAGCAGCCGAAAGGAGGGGGGGGGGGAGTGCAGCCGGTACTGCTGTCCCGGGTTTAGGGATAATATCCCCTGTTGGCACATCAATTCCCTTGAGATGGAGGAAGCAGACAGAGGGGGAATCCCTTTCTCTCTGCTGAGCCACAGTCAGCGGACGGGGCCTCGAGATACGCAGCGTGGGGATGAAGCAAGCGGCGGAAAAAGGTAAGATGGAAGGAAATAGATACACATACTGGCAGGGAGAGAGAAAGACACGCTGACATGCTGGGGGGGGAGGGGAGAGAGGAGAGAAAGACACACTGACATGCTGGGGGGAGGGGAGAGAGGAGAGAAAGACACACTGACATGCTGGGGGAGTGGAGAGAGGAGAGAAAGACACACTGACATGCTGGGGGAGTGGAGGGAGGAGAGAAAGACACACTGACATGCTGGGGGGAGGGGAGAGAGGAGAGAAAGACACACTGACATGCGGGGAGGAAGAGGAGAGAGAAAGACATGCTGGTGGGAGAGGAGAGAAATACATGCTGGAGGGGATTGGAGAGAGAGACATGTGGGAGAGGAGAGAGAAAGATATGCTGGGGGGAGAGGAAAGAGGGACATGCGGGAGAGGAGATAGAAAGGCATGCTGGAGGGGAGAGGAGATAGAAATGTGGGGGGGAGAGAGGAGAGAGAAAGACATGCTGGGGAAGAGAGGAGAGAGATAGACATGCTTGGGGGGAGAGGAGAGAGACATGCAGGGGGAGAGGTGAGAGAAATGCTGAGGGGGAGATAGAGCCATGTGGGGGGGGGGGAGGAGAGAGAAATAAATGCTGGGAGGAAGGAGAGAGACATTCTGGGGAGGAAAGGAGAGAGAGAGATTCTGAGGGAGAGGAGAGAGACATTCTGGGGAGAGGAGAGAGAAAGACATGCTGGGGGTGCAGAGAGAGAGATGCTGGAGGGGGGGAGGAGATAGACATGCTAGGGGTGAGGAGAGAGAAAGACATGCTGGGGGGGGTGCAGAGAGAGAGACATGCTGGGGGGAGAGGAGAGAGATGTGAGGGGAGGGAGAGGAGAGATAGAGACATGCTTGGGGGGGGCAGAGAGAGACAAGCTGGGGGGGAGAGGAGAGTGAGTGACATGATGGGAGTGGGGGTGCAGAGAGAGACATGCTGGGGGGAGAGGAGAGAGAGAAATGCTGGGGGGGAGAGGAGAGCGAGAGAGACATGCTGGGGAATAAGGAAACATAAAGGCTAAAGAGAAATACACAAAAGTGAAAATAAGAGAGAGAGTTATGGAGGGAGGGAGAAAATAGAGAAACTTGAGTAAGAGATTAAGAAACACTTCAGGGGAAGAAGAAAAAGACATTGAAGAAAACACTAGGGGGAAAAGTGAGAGAAAGACACGAGGGGGAGGGCGGAGATATGACGGGCAACGTAGAGCGAAAGTGAGTATGTCGTAACGGGCCATTCTTTCAATGTGTCCTGGGCCCAAAGTATTCTCTGGCCGTCCCGATTACCCTTATTTATATAATCTCCAAAGGTATGCTTCAAAATACGTTCAGCTACTGACCTTGCTGAATAACTGGTATCGCTGGCAAAAGCACACACGAGGTGACTGACACGTTGAAAAGTCAACAGTTTAAAAGAAAATTAAATTCTAGTTTAATAGACACTTCCTCTCAAGTCCTAAATGCCAAATCTGATACTAAATGCACTGAATGCGTCTATTCACTGGGGAAGCAGGTTAGCAAGAAGGAACCTACCGTACCCCAAGAGAACACAGCAGCTAATAACTAGCCCTCACTTAGATCTGTCTTTGGGTACGCAAACTCTGAGTGACTGAAGTTATAGGAAATTAAACCTAATAAGGTTCCTAACCAGGAACCGGTGAGAAGATACATACTGTAGTACATTAGTAGGAACATATTTAAAAGTTGCAAGCAATGGTATTTGTGCCTGGTATGTGTTCTCTGCAGTCGGTAAACTATTTTGTACTGTATTACCCCAGGTTTGCCTAACGCATCCTGCGAAGGCTTCGGGATAACGCTGAACAGGGAGGAACCAATAATAACTCCCTAATCATTTGCATGTTCAAAGGCAGAATTTAGATTTCTGCAGTATGAAAAATATATGGTATTAGACATGATTCAATGCAACAAATGTGACCAAGGATGCCACATTGGGGAAACCTGCCAAAAACTACAAGGCAGAATGAATATGCACAGACACTCTATACTCCACCACAAAGAAGGAAGATACTGCTCACCTGTGGGACATCATTTCTCACAACCAGATCATTACATAAATGATTTAAAAATCAAAATCCTCAATGGAATGTTTAAACGCACCAAGAACGGAAAACATTTGAGCTCAGAATGATAAGACACACTTGTCAACCAGCGTCTGTGTAGTACCTTCAGGTCCGCTCCCCAGCTGATGCGTCTGCTTACAGCTTTCTCTCAACTGAATGTTACTTTTACCTATTATGTGAGTGCAAGTCCTGCTGACGACTCTCTTCTCTTTAATAAATATTCCATACAGTATTATGCTATGGAGCTGGCGCTTCTTTTTCGCTTTGTTTTGTAGGTATCCATGTGATCAGGCTAGATCACGTAGAAACTACAGCCTACAATAAACACACAATCATATACAGGCAATATATAGAACAATTTTAAGCTGTTAACAGGATATATAACAGGGCACCAAGTTTGGCTGTGCTCTGTCACATATGGAACATAATTCAGGCCTGGTACTCGGGGGCCTTCGGAGGGGCACACTGATAGAGTGTGGACAGCAAAGGGCAAGTCTGTGGGAATAACAGGGTCTGAGATACAAGTGGTTCCAAAATGTGTTTGTCTCATGCGGCTGAGTTCACTTTTATACAAAGAGAAGAAGCCTTAGTGCCTAGCCGCCCCGAGGCACAGGGAACTTATTACTGGCATAGGGATACATTACCTGCCTGGGGGGCACAGGGCAGGTAGGGCGATTACAGGGCAAACCTGAGGAAGTAACCAGTGCCGTACCAAATACAGTTTTACAGCATCACTTTCTCTGGTGGCTGGGCAACTCTCTTCGAAAGAGATATTTTGTGTGCAGCCGTCACAGATAGCAAAGAGTAAAATAGTATAATTCAAATAATTAAAAACTCAAAACAGCCATTCATGGAGCTCAGCTAAAGGAGTTGTTTGAGTATAGGCATAGCAGCGTATAATGGTGAAAATCGGTTAAATACAATGTATATGAATAGAAAATTGTTTACAGAACATACAGAGGTATCTCTCTGACCAGAGAGCAAATATTAATGTCATCATAGCTAGGTTCCTTCATATGCACAAAATGTTACCAATTATCAGAGACACTTTTATAATGCACACCCTATAATATACACCCTATAATGTACTCCACACCCTATCATGTACACCCTATAATGTAAAGTACACCCTATAATGTACACCCTATAATGTAAAGTACAGCCTATAATGTACACCCTATAATGTACACCCTATAATGTACACCCTATAATGTAAAGTACACCCTATAATGTACACCCTATAATGTAAAGTACACCCTATAATGTACACCCTATAATGTAAAGTACACCCTATAATGTACACCCTATAATGTACAGTTCACCCTATAATGTACACCCTATAATGTACAGTTCACCCTATAATGTACACCCTATAATGTACACCCTTATTAGGTAAAACTTGAATCGCAACCGTTAGCTACTATGTACTGTCGTGCAGTTGAAGACTTGTAGCACAGTAGTAGCTTGATTCCAACATGTTAATTAGTAGTACAAAACCACAGTATCCGTGTCAGGGCCGTACTTAATCCAAGTAGCAGTATATACAAGCCTGGAAGTAAGGTGCCTTAACTCAACTACACAGGGATCCTATTTTAATATTTAAAAAAAGAAAATTGATGCATTAATCAACTTGGGATAAACTCTGATACAGCACAGATTCTTACACACAATCATCTGATACAGCACAGATTCTTACACACAATCATCTGATACAGCACAGATTCTTACACACAATCATCTGATACAGCACAGATTCTTACACACAATCATCTGATACAGCACAGATTCTTACACACAATCATCTGATACAGCACAGATTCTTACACACAATCATCTGATACAGCACAGATTCTTACACACAATCATCTGATACAGCACAGATTCTTACACACAATCATCTGATACAGCACAGATTCTTACACACAATCATCTGATACAGCACAGATTCTTACACAAAATCATCTGATACAGCACAGATTCTTACACACAATCATCTGATACAGCACAGATTCTTACACACAATCATCTGATACAGCACAGATTCTTACACACAATCATCTGATACAGCACAGATTCTTACACACAATCATCTGATACAGCACAGATTCTTACACACAATCATCTGATACAGCACAGATTCTTACACACAATCATCTGATACAGCACAGATTCTTACACACAATCATCTGATACAGCACAGATTCTTACACACAATCATCTGATACAGCACAGATTCTTACACACAATCATCTGATACAGCACAGATTCTTACACACAATCATCTGATACAGCACAGATTCTTACACACAATCATCTGATACAGCACAGATTCTTACACACAATCATCTGATACAGCACAGATTCTTACACACAATCATCTGATACAGCACAGATTCTTACACACAATCATCTGATACAGCACAGATTCTTACACACAATCATCTGATACAGCACAGATTCTTACACACAATCATCTGATACAGCACAGATTCTTACACACAATCATCTGATACAGCACAGATTCTTACACACAATCATCTGATACAGCACAGAATCTTACACACAATCATCTGATACAGCACAGATTCTTACACACAATCATCTGATACAGCACAGATTCTTACACACAATCATCTGATACAGCACAGATTCTTACACACAATCATCTGATACAGCACAGATTCTTACACACAATCATCTGATACAGCACAGATTCTTACACACAATCATCTGATACAGCACAGATTCTTACACACAATCATCTGATACAGCACAGATTCTTACACACAATCATCTGATACAGCACAGATTCTTACACACAATCATCTGATACAGCACAGATTCTTACACACAATCATCTGATACAGCACAGATTCTTACACACAATCATCTGATACAGCACAGATTCTTACACACAATCATCTGATACAGCACAGATTCTTACACACAATCATCTGATACAGCACAGATTCTTACACACAATCATCTGATACAGCACAGATTCTTACACACAATCATCTGATACAGCACAGATTCTTACACACAATCATCTGATACAGCACAGATTCTTACACACAATCATCTGATACAGCACAGATTCTTACACACAATCATCTGATACAGCACAGATTCTTACACACAATCATCTGATACAGCACAGATTCTTACACACAATCATCTGATACAGCACAGATTCTTACACACAATCATCTGATACAGCACAGATTCTTACACACAATCATCTGATACAGCACAGATTCTTACACACAATCATCTGATACAGCACAGATTCTTACACACAATCATCTGATACAGCACAGATTCTTACACACAATCATCTTATACAGCACAGATTCTTACACACAATCATCTGATACAGCACAGATTCTTACACACAATCATCTGATACAGCACAGATTCTTACACACAATCATCTGATACAGCACAGATTCTTACACACAATCATCTGATACAGCACAGATTCTTACACACAATCATCTGATACAGCACAGATTCTTACACACAATCATCTGATACAGCACAGATTCTTACACACAATCATCTGATACAGCACAGATTCTTACACACAATCATCTGATACAGCACAGATTCTTACACACAATCATCTGATACAGCACAGATTCTTACACACAATCATCTGATACAGCACAGATTCTTACACACAATCATCTGATACAGCACAGATTCTTACACACAATCATCTGATACAGCACAGATTCTTACACACAATCATCTGATACAGCACAGATTCTTACACACAATCATCTGATACAGCACAGATTCTTACACACAATCATCTGATACAGCACAGATTCTTACACACAATCATCTGATACAGCACAGATTCTTACACACAATCATCTGATACAGCACAGATTCTTACACACAATCATCTGATACAGCACAGATTCTTACACACAATCATCTGATACAGCACAGATTCTTACACACAATCATCTGATACAGCACAGATTCTTACACACAATCATCTGATACAGCACAGATTCTTACACACAATCATCTGATACAGCACAGATTCTTACACACAATCATCTGATACAGCACAGATTCTTACACACAATCATCTGATACAGCACAGATTCTTACACACAATCATCTGATACAGCACAGATTCTTACACACAATCATCTGATACAGCACAGATTCTTACACACAATCATCTGATACAGCACAGATTCTTACACACAATCATCTGATACAGCACAGATTCTTACACACAATCATCTGATACAGCACAGATTCTTACACACAATCATCTGATACAGCACAGATTCTTACACACAATCATCTGATACAGCACAGATTCTTACACACAATCATCTGATACAGCACAGATTCTTACACACAATCATCTGATACAGCACAGATTCTTACACACAATCATCTGATACAGCACAGATTCTTACACACAATCATCTGATACAGCACAGATTCTTACACACAATCATCTGATACAGCACAGATTCTTACACACAATCATCTGATACAGCACAGATTCTTACACACAATCATCTGATACAGCACAGATTCTTACACACAATCATCTGATACAGCACAGATTCTTACACACAATCATCTGATACAGCACAGATTCTTACACACAATCATCTGATACAGCACAGATTCTTACACACAATCATCTGATACAGCACAGATTCTTACACACAATCATCTGATACAGCACAGATTCTTACACACAATCATCTGATACAGCACAGATTCTTACACACAATCATCTGATACATCACAGATTCTTACACACAATCATCTGATACAGCACAGATTCTTACACACAATCATCTGATACAGCACAGATTCTTACACACAATCATCTGATACAGCACAGATTCTTACACACAATCATCTGATACAGCACAGATTCTTACACACAATCATCTGATACAGCACAGATTCTTACACACAATCATCTGATACAGCACAGATTCTTACACACAATCATCTGATACAGCACAGATTCTTACACACAATCATCTGATACAGCACAGATTCTTACACACAATCATGTGATACAGCACAGATTCTTACACACAATCATCTGATACAGCACAGATTCTTACACACAATCATGTGATACAGCACAGATTCTTACACACAATCATCTGATACAGCACAGATTCTTACACACAATCATGTGATACAGCACAGATTCTTACACACAATCATCTGATACAGCACAGATTCTTACACACAATCATCTGATACAGCACAGATTCTTACACACAATCATCTGATACAGCACAGATTCTTACACACAATCATCTGATACAGCACAGATTCTTACACACAATCATCTGATACAGCACAGATTCTTACACACAATCATCTGATACAGCACAGATTCTTACACACAATCATCTGATACAGCACAGATTCTTACACACAATCATCTGATACAGCACAGATTCTTACACACAATCATCTGATACAGCACGGATTCTTACACACAATCATCTGATACAGCACGGATTCTTACACACAATCATCTGATACAGCACAGATTCTTACACACAATCATCTGATACAGCACAGATTCTTACACACAATCATCTGATACAGCACAGATTCTTACACACAATCATCTGATACAGCACAGATTCTTACACACAATCATCTGATACAGCACAGATTCTTACACACAATCATCTGATACAGCACAGATTCTTACACACAATTATCTGATACAGCACAGATTCTTACACACAATCATCTGATACAGCACAGATTCTTACACACAATCATCTGATACAGCACAGATTCTTACACACAATCATCTGATACAGCACAGATTCTTACACACAATCATCTATACGCTGCCAAAAATTCATAAACAGCAACAGAACCGCAGGCCAGGGACGGACTGGCCAGGAGAACAGGGAGGTAATTGCCCCCAGGCCAGGGACGGACTGGCCAGGAGAACAGGGAGGTAATTGCCCCCGGGCCAGGGATGGACTGGCCAGGAGAACAGGGAGGTAATTGCCCCCGGGCCAGGGATGGACTGGCCAGGAGGACAGGGAGGTAATTGCCCCCGGCCCAGGGATGGACTGGCCAGGAGGACAGGGAGGTAATTGCCCCCAGGCCAGGGATGGACTGGCCAGGAGGACAGGGAGGTAATTGCCCCCAGGCCAGGGATGGACTGGCCAGGAGGACAGGGAGGTAATTGCCCCCGGGCCAGGGATGGACTGGCCAGGAGGACAGAGAGGTAATTGCCCCCGGGCCAGGGACGGACTGGCCAGGAGGACAGGGAGGTAATTGCCCCCAGGCCAGGGATGGACTGGCCAGGAGGACAGGGAGGTAATTGCCCCCGGGCCCAGGGATGGACTGGCCAGGAGGACAGGGAGGTAATTGCCCCCAGGACAGGGACGGACTGGCCAGGAGGACAGGGAGGTAATTGCCCCCGGGCCAGGGACGGACTGGCCAGGAGGACAGGGAGGTAATTGCCCCCGGGCCAGGAATGGACTGGCCAGGAGGACAGGGAGGTAATTGCCCCCGGGCCAGGGACGGACTGGCCAGATGGACAGGGAGGTAATTGCCCCCGGGCCAGGGACGGACTGGCCAGGAGGACAGGGAGGTAATTGCCCCCTGGCCCAGGGACGGACTGGCCAGGAGGACAGGGAGGTAATTGCCCCCGGGCCAGTGACGGACTGGCCAGGAGGACAGGGAGGTAATTGCCCCCGGGCCAGGGATGGACTGGCCAGGAGGACAGGGAGGTAATTGCCCCCGGGCCAGGGATGGACTGTCCAGGAGGACAGGGAGGTAATTGCCCCCGGGCCAGGGACGGACTGGCCAGGAGGACAGGGAGGTAATTGCCCCCGGGCCAGGGACGGACTGGCCAGGAGGACAGGGAGGTAATTGCCCCCGGGCCAGGGACGGACTGGCCAGGAGGACAGGGAGGTAATTGCCCCCTGGCCCAGGGATGGACTGGCCAGGAGGACAGGGAGGTAATTGCCCCCGGGCCAGGGATGGACTGGCCAGGAGGACAGGGAGGTAATTGCCCCCGTGCCAGGGATGGACTGGCCAGGAGGACAGGGAGGTAATTGCCCCCGGGCCAGGGATGGACTGGCCAGGAGGACAGGGAGGTAATTGCCCCCGGCCCAGGGACGGACTGGCCAGATGGACAGGGAGGTAATTGCCCCCGGGCCAGGGATGGACTAGCCAGGAGGACAGGGAGGTAATTGCCCCCAGGACAGGGACGGACTGGCCAGGAGGACAGGGAGGTAATTGCCCCCGGGCCAGGGACGGACTGTCCAGGAGGACAGGGAGGTAATTGCCCCCGAGCCAGGGATGGACTGGCCAGGAGGACAGGGTGGTAATTGCCCCAGGCCAGGGACGGACTGGCCAGGAGGACAGGGAGGTAATTGCCCCCGGGCCAGGGATGGACTGGCCAGGAGGACAGGGAGGTAATTGCCCCCGGGCCAGGGATGGACTGGCCAGGAGGACAGGGAGGTAATTGCCCCCAGGACAGGGATGGACTGGCCAGGAGGACAGGGAGGTAATTGCCCCCGGGCCAGGGATGGACTGGCCAGGAGCACAGGGAGGTAATTGCCCCCAGGCCAGGGATGGACTGGCCAGGAGGACAGGGAGGTAATTGCCCCCAGGACAGGGATGGACTGGCCAGGAGGACAGGGAGGTAATTGCCCCCGGGCCAGGGATGGACTGGCCAGGAGGACAGGGAGGTAATTGCCCCCGGGCCAGGGACGGACTGGCCAGGAGGACAGGGAGGTAATTGCCCCCGGGCCAGGGATGGACTGGCCAGGAGGACAGGGAGGTAATTGCCCCCGGGCCAGTGACGGACTGGCCAGGAGGACAGGGAGGCTATTGCCCCCGGGCCAGGGATGGACTGGCCAGGAGGACAGGGAGGTAATTGCCCCCGGGCCAGGGATGGACTGGCCAGGAGGACAGGGAGGTAATTGCCCCCGGGCCAGGGATGGACTGGCCAGGAGGACAGGGAGGTAATTGCCCCCAGGCCAGGGATGGACTGGCCAGGAGGACAGGGAGGTAATTGCCCCCCGGCCCAGGGATGGACTGGCCAGGAGGACAGGGAGGTAATTGCCCCCCGGCCCAGGGATGGACTGGCCAGGAGGACAGGGAGGTAATTGCCCCCGAGCCAGGGATGGACTGGCCAGGAGGACAGGGAGGTAATTGCCCCCGAGCCAGGGATGGACTGGCCAGGAGGACAGGGAGGTAATTGCCCCCAGGCCAGGGATGGACTGGCCAGGAGGACAGGGAGGTAATTGCCCCCGAGCCAGGGATGGACTGGCCAGGAGGACAGGGAGGTAATTGCCCCCGAGCCAGGGATGGACTGGCCAGGAGGACAGGGAGGTAATTGCCCCCGGGCCAGGGATGGACTGGCCAGGAGGACAGGGAGGTAATTGCCCCCGAGCCAGGGATTGACTGGCCAGGAGGACAGGGAGGTAATTGCCCCCGGGCCAGGGATGGACTGGCCAGGAGGACAGGGAGGTAATTGCCCCCCGGCCCAGGGATGGACTGGCCAGGAGGACAGGGAGGTAATTGCCCCCGGGCCAGGGATGGACTGGCCAGGAGGACAGGGAGGTAATTGCCCCCAGGCCAGGGACGGACTGGCCAGGAGGACAGGGAGGTAATTGCCCCCGGGCCAGGGATGGACTGGCCAGGAGGACAGGGAGGTAATTGCCCCCAGGCCAGGGACGGACTGGCCAGGAGGACAGGGAGGTAATTGCCCCTGAGCCGGTCAGATTTGAAAAAATTGGGTCCAGGCAGCAGAGGAAAAAAGCTGTGTGTGTGCACTTAACATTCCGGCCAGCAGGTGGAGCTGCAGAGCCCAGCAGCTCCTCTCCTCTCCTGGGCTTCCTGCAGTGACAATGGTAATGGGAAGTGAGTGTTTGTATACGTATTTACAGTATGTATCTATGTCATAACTTATATAGCGCCATTAATGTACACAGCGCTTCACTGCAGTAACACATGTGACAATCATATAAATAACACATAAAGGGGAGACGTTCTTCAGACACAAAAGTAACGTTTAGGAAAAGGAGTCCCTGCTCTGAAGAGCTTACAATCTAATTGGTTGGTAGGAAGGTCGTACAAAGACAGCAGGACACTTTCTTTTTCTAATTTATGTGTTGTATATACGTCTTTGCTTGTCGGATATTTCCTAATATAAGTTTACATGACATTGTCGGTCCACTCCCTGATTTGAGTGCTGCATAAAAGGAGCTGGGTTTTTTTTGCCTCTGCAAGTGCCTGTTCTGACATGAAGGTATGCAAAGCGGTTCCCTTTGGGTAGTTGGAATTCTATGTGTAGTTCTTAGAAGGATTGTATACCGGTGCGAGCGGTGTCGAAGATTTGTGTGAGGGATGTTATTCCCTTTTCTTTCCATTGTAGGAAAGTGTTTCCCATGTCCTCAGCCAGGAATTCTGGGTTACACAAGGGCATAAATACTATTTCCGATTTGCTAAGTTTGCATTTATTCCGGATGGTTCTCCAGGCTATTCTTGTAGCTTTCAGTAAGAGAGAGTTCACTAGGTGTTTTGGAATCATTTTTTTTCTACATGGACTAATGCTGCTGGATTCCAGTTGTCCATATATTGTTTTTCCATTTCAGGGTTTGTGAAGGGATTCGATTAGCCATCCAGTCTCTTGAATATCTTAAAAGGCATGCTCAGTTATAGTATCGTATATTTGATAGTGCAACATCTCCGTCCCTTAGACTCAGCTGCAATTTAGTAAAAATGATTTTCGTTTTCTTCCTGTTCCATACAAATCTTACAAAACTTCTATGAAGTTCTTTTATATCTTTATTTTTGAGTGATATTGGTAGCATCAGTAGAGGGTACAATAATTTGGAGAATTACATCACTGTGATCAGATTAGCCCAACCCCAAAATGAGAGCTATAGTTTTTCCAATTTGTTCAGCTCATTTTTCACTTTATGATGGGAGTGATATTTCATTTATACAGGTAATTGAGATCATTTCGGATATGTATCCTCAAATATTTGATTTGGGTATAAGCTCAGATATATCATTTTATATCTATTTTATTTTTTATGTCTGGGTTACCTTTAACTACAGGGAGTGCTTCAGATTTATTAAAATTGATCGTATATCCAGAAAATCTATTAGTTGTATTAACTATTGCAGGTAGAGATATTTTTGGTTTGGATACAAAGTTTCCCATTTGCCAATTTGAATACCTCTGAACTCCTTCATCTGGTTCAAACATACCAATAATGTTTCTAAGGACATGATAAATAACAGCGGAGATAGTGCCTTTCTGATTGTTGGTTATTGACCATTATTGACGCTTCTGTTTTTCTGTATATTTATACAGGGCATACTGGACACCTAACAAGCTCCTATTGAACCCCCAAAATGACCACAACATATATATAAGCATATGAGTGTCACAGAGGAGTGCTACTGAGCATGGCAATATATATTTTTAAAACCAGAGACAGAACATAAAACACAGACAAAGCTCAGTTTTTAGCACATCCAGTGAGACTCATACACGGTACAGTGCCTAAATATATATGTATAAATATCTAATAAGTAAAATGGTCTTTTAGTTTGACATTTTTGGCCAAAATTGTTGTAAGCCCCTGAGCCAACGCCAAGGCAGACCACATATCAGGGGTCCCTAACGCTAATATAAATTCTTAATAACCTGTGTAATAACAGGAAGAATGATTTATAGTAAATCTGTCAATATTAGTTGCAAAGTTCTGAGTCTGACTGAAGCTTTTATTAACCTGTACATTACCAGGAAAAGCACTCTGTATTAGAGATGTCACAGCCAAACTGCAAGCAGGCAAGTTCCCCTGAGTGGAAGATGCTATGGAGTGAGCCCATAACCATTTAAATGTGGGAGGGGGTGAGCTTAAATTAGGAAGGAGGTTGCCACCCTCCAATCAGCCATGACTAGCTGGACAAGAATTGTAAAACATACTGGACACCTAACAAGCTCCTATTGAACCCCCAAAATGACCACAACATATATATAAGCATATGAGTGTCACAGAGGAGTGCTACTGAGCATGGCAATATATATTTTTAAAACCAGAGACAGAACATAAAACACAGACAAAGCTCAGTTTTTAGCACATCCAGTGAGACTCATACACGGTACAGTGCCTAAATATATATGTATAAATATCTAATAAGTAAAATGGTCTTTTAGTTTGACATTTTTGCCAAAATTGTTGTAAGCCCCTGAGCCAAGTCAGACTCAGAACTTTGCAACTAATATTGACAGATTTACTATAAATCATTCTTCCTGTTATTACACAGGTTATTAAGAATTATATTAGCGTTAGGGACCCCTGATATGTGGTCTGCCTTGGCGTTGGCTCAGGGGCTTACAACAATTTTGGCCAAAAATGTCAAACTAAAAGACCATTTTACTTATTAGATATTTATACATATATATTTAGGCACTGTACCGTGTATGAGTCTCACTGGATGTGCTAAAAACTGAGCTTTGTCTGTGTTTTATGTTCTGTCTCTGGTTTTAAAAATATATATTGCCATGCTCAGTAGCACTCCTCTGTGATACTCATATGCTTATATATATGTTGTGGTCATTTTGGGGGTTCAATAGGAGCTTGTTAGGTGTCCAGTATGTTTTACAATTCTTGTCCAGCTAGTCATGGCTGATTGGAGGGTGGCAACCTCCTTCCTAATTTAAGCTCACCCCCTCCCACATTTAAATGGTTATGGGCTCACTCCATAGCATCTTCCACTCAGGGGAACTTGCCTGCTTGCAGTTTGGCTGTGACATCTCTAATACAGAGTGCTTTTCCTGGTAATGTACAGGTTAATAAAAGCTTCAGTCAGACTCAGAACTTTGCAACTAATATTGACAGATTTACTATAAATCATTCTTCCTGTTATTACACAGGTTATTAAGAATTTATATTAGCGTTAGGGACCCCTGATATGTGGTCTGCCTTGGCGTTGGCTCAGGGGCTTACAACAATTTTGGCCAAAAATGTCAAACTAAAAGACCATTTTACTTATTAGATATTTATACATATATATTTAGGCACTGTACCGTGTATGAGTCTCACTGGATGTGCTAAAAACTGAGCTTTGTCTGTGTTTTATGTTCTGTCTCTATTTATACAGGGCCGCTGACAGGGGGGAGAGCCGGGACAAGTGTCCCAGTGGGGCCCAGCTGGCTGACGCTGGAAGTTGGGTCCGGCCAGACCCCGACCCAGGGAGGGAGGGGGGATGGCCTGGTCGAAATTCTAGAATTTCTTTCTTTTCTTCATCTTCTTTCTTCATCTGTTAATCCAAAAACCACGTGTTAAGTCCACAACACGATGTTGGCACGTCGGATTCTTAAGGTAAAATGAGGCGTCAAGGCCTTAAATATGGCCTGTGATGTCACATTTTTAGTTCAGATGGTACAACTCCAATCTGATTTGATGCTGTATCATGTGCCCACCTCTTTTTTTTTGGAGAAGGATGTGACGTCATCTCCAAGGGAGGTATGTCACATCCTTCAAACCACATGGCCATATCACATGGTATTAGAGCCAATGGGATTGTCTTCAATCCCAATGGTTGCTGTACCATGTGATAGGTTACCTTAGTTCAAAGGGATGTGACATCATCCCTTAAAGTGACATCACATCCTTTTGAACGAAAAGTAACCTATCACATGGTACAGCAGCCAATGGGATTGAATACAATCCCATTGGCTGTAATACCATGTGATATAGCCATGTGGTTTGAATCTTTATCCGAATGATTAGCGGTTTTAATTAATTATTTCTTGTGTTGGATCCTGCTTTTAATTGATGTGTTGGATAGTGGATTTATTAATTAATTTATTTATTAGCTACTGGTTAAAATTAATTTAAAAAATTGGTTAGTGCTTTTATTTATTTCATTTGTTGGCTAGTGTTTTTATTGATTGAATTGTGGTGTTAATGTGCTTGTGTATATGTTTGATTATTGTTTCATTTTGGCCTTCATGCTTTTTATTAGGGTGACCATTGAATGCTATAGTGGCTTATCATGCCCATATTACATGGGTATGATCTACCACTGTGCCAATCAATGGGTACAGGGTGGGTATAGTGGTCCCGGGGTGGGTGGTTAGGCCTCCCAGGTGGCTAGCAGGGGCGGGAGATAACCCCTTACTTACTATAGTGGTTATTAACCACTACAGTGATTAAGGGTTTAGGGGCCATTAGATTGTATTATTTATGGTATTCTTTCTGACAACGGAGGATTGGCCCTGCAGTATGCTGCTGACAAGGATGCCCTTCATTATTGGCAGGGGTAAGTAGAACGTTTTTTATTTACTTTATTTCTACTGCCTGGCTAATGTTTGTTTTCATAATATCTGGATAATAGTTATTTTGCCCATTACTGTACTGTATGTGTTTGGTGGGGGGGGGGAGGTGTTTTTATTGAACTGTATGCCAACGTAATTTTTTTACAACAGGATTGGTACCGCAGGACAGAGGGGACCCAAAGGGGCTACCCCGAGGACTCCAGACACCCGCGGGGACCACCTGGGGGCCCACGGACCCCAGCAGGGACCACCCAGGAACCCCAGCTTTCCTCTGGTTTAAATCCTCTGTTTAAAAAAATAAATGATGGTTTCATGTGGGAGCACAGGGGTTTTTGTGTATTGTGGTTAGTACATATTGTAATGTTTATTGGGGGCTGAGGGGGTGAATGAAGGGCAAAATACCCGCTTCACTCACCCCCTCTGCCCCCAATAAAGCTGCTGTAGTTCCTTAACCCCTTCGTTGCCTTAGCGGTGAGCCGCTAAGATAATGAAGTTGACTATAAATGCATTTCCGGGGTCTTCGGTGGGGAAGGTGGGGACTCCCGGCATCAATCCCATGCAGGAAAAGGCATTTCTTTTCTATGTCCCGTCTCGTCGCTTATCAGCAGCTTCTCACCACCTTCCTGCAAACTTTTCCTTGCAAGGCGATTTTGAAAGGAAATCTCTATTGTAGAGCCGCGATTAGCCTCAATAAGATAATCAGGACAACTAGAATAGCACGAGTTTGAAATCCTGGCGGTCAGTGGTTTATTGCCGCGCGTTTGGCGATTTTTTTTTTCTCAACAAAAACATTTGACGAAAATCTCTCTTATCGCCGACACATCGGGGCTTACTGAATAGCAGTAGGCTTTTTTGGCAATAAGGTGGCGATAAGTGATTTATCGGAGCTTAGTGCATTGGCCCCATAATTGTTTTTTTTTTTTTTAATTAAATCTGAATATTTGCACTTGCGAATAAATGCCATATTTGCGTTGAATTATAATGTTGGCAAACAATTTGCCCATCTCTATAGATAAAAACATTTAGTCACACCATCTTGTCCAGGAGTGACCAAACTCCAGTCCCCAAGGGCCACCAACAGGTCACGTTTTCAGGATATCCCAGCATCAGCACCGGTGGCTGTCAGTGGCTCAGTCAAAAACTGCACCACCTGTGCTGAAGCAGGGATATACTGACAACCAAACCTGTTGGTGGCCCTTGAGTACTGGAGTTGGCCACACGATCTAGTCTGTTACGATGGTTTGTCCACATAGTGTACATGTCATTGCATTAGCGTGGAATGTTTCAGCCATGCAGGCACGGTGACAATATGTAACTGCACAATACATTAAAGCAGAAGGGGCCTCACTTTCTCTGTGTAATGAAGGAGACAATTCCCAGTGATTTTTCAGTCATGAGATCACGATGATTTTTGAGCAGATTTGTGGTACCTGGCTTTTTGATGGCTATCTCTTGTTCCTGCACCACGTACTACCTCACTTGTTTCCTGTGAAGTTAAAGCCCGGGAGTAGCACACACTCTTCTTATCTCTCACCCTTTCCCTAGTATGTGGCAGGCACCTTATAAAGTGATTGTTACCTGCAGTGCTTGAGTTTTATATTACTGTTTTCCACCCACATCAATAAGTGGTGGTAAGGGGATAATGTTAGTTTAGTGACACGTTGTGCATTATGTATCCAATGCTTCCCTGCTTTACAGATGAATGTATCCCAAAGTCGGGTAAATGGCTGTCGCGTATAAAGAGATACTGTACAAGCTTTAATAGGAAACAGTGACAGTTTGGCTCACATTCCGGGGTTATTTCTTGCGATGTGCTTGATTAGTTCCGTTGTTTGCTGTGATCTTTTCTGCCGTGCCAGTAATATTGGGTTTTGTTTGGTGCATTTCAGCTCACCAACCAGAAGTACATTTCCAAATTGTTAAAATATTTTTTTAATGACCAGAACCCTTCTTTTTTACTTTTTATGGAACAATTCTGTATGTTACTGAAATTAAAGCAGCAGTTCCCCCTACTCATTTCCTCCCTCCCCCTTTGTTTTACATGGGTGTGAAACCAGGGGACCCCAGAGCAGAAAAGCACTATTTTCAGGTTTGTGACCCCTCTGTTTCCTGATAAACTGGAGGGTTGAGCAAGTATGTTCCCCTCCAGGTGAAACAAAATGGCGGTTTAAATCTCCCAAATCACAAGGGCCAATAGGAAGATACAATGTCATCCGTTGGTGCTTCCTATTGGCCTGCAGGGGATTTAAATAACCATAAGTACAGGCGCTAAGTTTTCTGGTATGTATCTTGTAAACCAGGGGGTCCCTGGGGCTGAAATTAATGTGGTTCAGGTCCAGGGACCCTCTGATTCCCACCAGTCATATCCACCATGTGTACAACAGAAGACAGGGCTGCCCAATGCTACAAGTTTAAATACTTCAATAATAATAGTAATTACTTGGTTATTTAGTTAAACCCTTTGGCCAAAGCGTCGTAAGCCTGCATACCAAACGTCAAGGTATAACCAAAAATGCAGGTCCTACACTACACTGTGAACCCTTCCTGTTACCTCTGTATGAGGGGAAGTAACTGCAGTGAGTCTTGTCCATTCAGCAAAATGCCAGAACCTCCCAAGTTAAAAAGGTGGGGAGGGGTGAGCTCTGGGAGGAGGTGCCACCTACCTCCATTTAACTCGCCAAGTTGTTACTATTATTATTGAAGTATTTAAACTTTGTACTTATTACCATATATGTTTTGTCAATTTGATGTAGCATTGGGCACCCCTGTCTTTTGTTGTATACATTTGCCACACCTAGTAGCACTCATTTTGGCATAAATATATATTCATGATGTGGTGGGTGTAGGAGTTTGAGCTAACTGGGAATGTGTGTGTGTTAATCAATGTCCCCCATGTGCCATACATGATGTTGGACCTAAATGGATTCTAATTTAGCCGTTCTCCTTTGGGGCTTCTATATTTTTGCTATGGCCGGCAGAACTGGAGCTAATGCTTTAATTGTGTCACTAATGACTTGTGTTCTCAAGAGTCTCTGCATCTTTCTTCTTATAATACTCCTATCTTTTCCAACCAACATTCTGCTAGCTTTGTAGCCTCTGGTTGCTTTTGCTTATTGGATATGATATCCCCATTGTCACTTCCATGTTGGGTGGTTGTCAGGACAATGCCCCTGTGAATGTATTCTTCCCAAGAAGAAATGTATACCAAAAGCCAGTTGAATTAACATTGTATAATGGAAAATGGAAATACATGCTGTTTTAAATTCATGGTTACTTCTTTTTGCTTATCGTATTTATTGCAACAGAGGTGAAGATTAAATATGTTATAGTTTTTAATTAATAGGCTCTTTAAAAAAAAAAAACTAATCACAACATTCCACAACACAATTACTATCAGGAATGTACATCCTGTGTTTGGCAGTGAAGATCAAACATGTTATATTATGTTATTGTGCAATGCTGTTGTTTTATTTTTAAGACTAATTTAGGAGTATCTCAACATACGCTTTTCTGAAAACCACAGTAGATAATAAAAATAAGGATTTTATTGCACCTTCAAAAGAAACACAACTCATCCCAAGGAAAATTATGTTTATTGGACTCATTAAACATTTCCAAAGTCTTAAAGTCATTGAAATATGTCTGAGTCTAATGGAGGCCTCAACTACAAACGTTGTTCTCAGCTTGTTGAATTTATGCCCCATGGGGTCTCATGCAGTAAAGTCCAATAGAAAAAATCGCCACTATTTTTAATTCGCCCTTTTTGACAGCGCTGCTATCATGGAATGCAGAAAGCCCCGAATATCTGTGATGATCGTCTCTCTGAGAACTAGGAAATGGTGTGGCGTGTTCAACAATGTTATTGTGGCATTGGACGATAATCTCGCGAGACCAGCAATTTCTCGAGCGGCCTATTTAAATGCTGCATTTATTTGTAATCTTTCTCTGTGTTGTTGGGAGTGAGTGAGAGACAGACAGAGCGAGGCGTTTGGAAGATTTGGGATTGCTAAAGTTGGTGTGTATTTTGAGAGATTTGTCTTGTGGTGTTTTGTTTTGTTAACACATTTGTTTTATTGTGAGTTTGAAAGTGTTTTGTGAGTGTGTTGTTTAATTTGTTTATCTGTTATTTGTGAGAGCTGGGTATGGACGGGAGGCATGGGAGTCAGAAGAGTGATGGTGGGGTGAGTGCTGGGGATGAGTGCTGGTGCTGAGGTGAGTGGTGTTCGGGTGAGAAGGCGTGGGAGTGCAAATGGTAGTCAGGGGTTGTGATGGTGGGGTGACTAGTGGTGGTGGGGTGACTGATGGTGGTGGGGTGACTGATGGTGGTGGGGTGACTGATGGTGGTGGGGTGACTGATGGTGGTGGGCTTCTTCAGTCTGTTGCACCAGAAGAAGGGGAGTCCAGTCAGCAGCAGCCGAGCTCAGTGGTTGCAGCTGGGCATAAGAAGCATATAGAAAAAAAAACGAAATGTACGATTCAACGATGAAGAGAATAAAGTCCTTGTTACTGCTATTTTGGAGCATTTTGATCGGCTATATGGGAACTTAGTAAGTACTAAAATCAATTGCAATGACTGTAAAAAATGTAATAGCCATCTATGACCTAACATTTATGAATTCGCATTGAATGGACATTTACATATAAATGTCATTGTTTATATAAACACATGTTATCATTGAGTGTTTACAACCAGGATACGAATCGAGAAATTTTATAATTGTATGTAAATATTACATATTCTCATTCATTATTTGCTTAGTATGTATCCACATTTTTTAATCTTCATGTGCCACACATATTATTTATCAAACAACATGTTAAACAAATGTTAGAAGCATTCTCACTTTTTATTTTAAATACATTTGGAATATAAGATATTTACATGAACAACTTAATTTTGTTATATCTAAAGGCAAGACCAGTTCACATGTCAAAAAGGATTTGTGGGAACAGATTAGACTGTCTGTGTCCACCTGTGGAACTCATGATAACTGCCGAAAGCGATTTGATGATATTAAACGGAAATTGAAGGCAAAATTGCAAAGTGCAGGTTTACATGCTTCAGGCACTGGAGAGGACCTCCAGCCCCCAATCTAAGGCTGACTCCGTTGGAGGAGAACCTGAGTGAAAAATTGTTACCCGTCATGGTTGAAGGCTTATCTGTTGATAGGGATATCGGGGTGTACGATCACACATTTCCCCCAGGTCAGTACTTTTGAAGGAGTAACCATTTTCAATTGGAATGTTATTTAATAAAAATTAAAATAACAATATCATTAGTGTTTCAGATTGTTTATTGTGTTATAATGACATAATTTTATAGTGTATGTGAACAAAATAATACTTAATACATTCGTTTTATGTAGACTCACAGAAGAAACGGTATTACACACCCCTTCATACATATCTGCATTCACATAGTATGTAGTAGTATTCACATTGTATTTTACATTATTATATGTCTCAATTTCTAACATTTGTAATATGTAGCATAGTGAAAAAGTGAATATAAAGTCGCGAACAACTTAAATGTGAAATTAAAAGTAGTGAATGTGTAGAACTAATATAAATTACACAAAATAAAATAAAAATAGTGACAATCAAAAAATGAAATTTGAGATAAGGCACGTAGTAATTTCTTGGCTCGTATGTCCAGCCTACTCACAAGATGTAGATGGATAAAAGGTAGTTTGTAAGAAGGGCTGCTACCCGTATGGAATGAATGTAGTCAGGATCCCCCCTCAAAGGCACAGTCAGCGATGTGATGAGTTATGCGAGAGATGAGAAAAAGCTACATAGTGCGATCAGGGTACATTCATACCAGCATACATACTGTACTTCTGGGGAAGTCGGATACAGTTTTTGAACTGGGCGAAACGCGTTGAGTGGTACCTTTTTGATCCTGAAGGCGATCCGTTGTTCACCAGCCCATCAGCCGTGACGTTACATGTTCCGACGGGCGCAAGAGAAGAAGCTCTAATCACAGATCACGAGCGGAGGAAGCTTGGAGAACCCAGGGGAGGTGGTGAGCAGTGCGGTGAACCTTCGTTTTCACTTATTAAGTGACATATGCTTGTTTTAAACTTGCACATTGTAAGTGCGCATTTTATATACTTTTTACATAAAGAATTTATCTACCAGCCTGATCGCACTATGTAGCTTTTTCTCATCTCACACATAACTCATCACATCGCTGACTGTGCCTTTGAGGGGGGATCCTGACTACATTCATTCCATACGGGTAGCAGCCCTTCTTGCCAACTGCCTTTTATCCGTCTACATCTTGTGAGTAGGCTGGACATACGAGCCAAGAAATCACTACGTGCCTTATCTCAATTTTGCTAACATCTACACTTATATTGTGTGTTCTCTTGTCCTTTCTTCCCTTACATGCTCCCCCTGGATTGTTTGAGAATAATATGTAGCATATACAGCTGCTGCTGATCACAGTTAAACTATCACATATACAAAGAGTAGAATTCATTATATAGTCTTAAGTACTCAGACTACAGATAATGTTATGTTAATATAGTTGACAATATTAACAACTGTCTTCTCTGAAATTTACATAGTGGCCCATTCATCTCCTGTAGGATAACAGGTGGCAACGCCTGCATCCCAACTGTCATCAAAATTAATGGAAGGTGAGGCCATGAAGTTTGTACAATATTATGTGTCAATTTATATGCCCCAACTACACATTCATATAACCATAGGACAGTTGCAAATGTGAGTGACATCGGCAGAGTTAGTAAATAAAAGTTATCACATCTGATGTTGCAGTCACATAAATGTAGTTATTGAGTTTCCCAATCAACAGAATTACTTATGATATAACACAAATATTCCATGTTGTTAAGATTCACACTCAATAGATACCGTTTTAATGTTGTTAAATTAGTCATGCGCAATTGTATTTCAGACATTACATTCATTATGACTATGATGTCAAAATTGAATGTGTTACTGACAATGAAATCAACACGCATTGTTACAGCAAACAATGTGAATGATATTTTAGTCAAACAGATATTCAATCTCCTGGACACATCTCAGGACTTGACGATTCACCGTGAATGTCTTTTGTTACGGATGTTGAGAGTCCGGAATCAAGCCATCATCAACTTGCTAGCGCATATTGTGATACTGCCCACCAAGAGAATTTGGCCTCAATAGAGCAATCTGAAGTTCGTTTATTGCAAATCCAAAACTCACGTCATCAACAATTGATGGGCGTTCAAGAAAGATAGTAGCTGAAATCAAAAATATAAAAGAAATCTTACTACAGAATACAGCAGAATTTAACATTCTCAGTAGCTCGATGCCATCTATTGTTGCAAGTTTCATTAAACAAAATGAGATGCGTGCCTTGCAATTGCCTATAAAGTACGCTTTCCTGCCTCATCAGAAGTTGGATCCTTAGATTGTGCTGTCTTTTCACCGGAGACATCTGTAGCACATTATCAAAAAACACATAGTGAAGCGTCTCTCCAAAGGGTCTTTCAATTATCTTCTCCAACTGTCATTGAACCATCAAATTTTTGCTCTTATCACTGGCTTATCGAGGTTTACTGAATCGCTATAGGCTTTTTTGGTGATAACTGGCTTATCGCTGCTTACTGCATGAGGTCCATGGTGTCTCATATAGTACGTTTTATCTGGCAGAAGTATTTGTTCTATGTTGTTACAATTTTTCAGCATCTTCCATTTAAGAAAAGTTAAATTATTCTTGTTTTCCTGCTATATTTTTTTTTTTAAAGCAATAAAAAAATATAATTCCACAGCACTCTTAAAATATATACAAAAAAAAAACTATTTTATTGCATGGTAAAAACAGTGGACGTTTTGGGCAAGGAATAAGCCCTTTATCCACAGTCCCACAGAAATTGCCTGTACTTTTAATTGCTACCGGTCATTCAGCAGTTTTTAGTTACAGATAATTATTGATGGTAAATATTTTTGCAGAGTCACCTAAAATTGCAGCCATTGTAGCACTGCTACACATATCACAGAGACGGTAAATCCAAATCACTGCAGCGCTGGAGTCACTGCCGCATTGTTACCACATTTACGCATATTCACTTAACTTGTCACTAGCAAAACGATTAGGTATTGATTAGGTTCATAATGCATTTGTTTTTGCGCATTCTGAAATACTAAGAAAAAATAACCCCAATCAAAGGAATTGTTACAATGTGGAGTATTGAACACATACGTTCTCTCCCGTTTCGACTACTGTAACCTCCTGCTGTCCGGCCTTCCTGCCTGTCACCTATCTCCCCTACAATCTATCCTAAACGCTGCTGCTAGAATCACTTTATTCTTTCTTAAATCTATCTCAGCGTCTCTCCCGTTGAAATCCCTCCCCTGGCTTCCTATTAAATTCCATATAACTTACAAAATTCTCCTCCTCACGTTTAAAGCTTTACACTCTTCTGCCCCTCCTTACATCTCAGCCCTAATTTATCACTATGCACCATCCCGACTCTTGCGTTCTTCTCAAGGATGTCTTCTTTCTACCCCCTTTTGTATCTAAAGCCCTCTCCCGTCTTAAACCCTTCTCACTGACTGCCCCACACCTCTGGAATGCCCTTCCCCTCAATATCCAACTAGCACCCTCTCTATCCACCTTTAAGAATCAACTTAAAACACACCTGCTTAACTAAGCATACCTGTAGGAGTAGCTCCGTGGCTGATACTATACACCGCATACATCGACCATGGCACCTTGCAGACGCAGTTACCAGAACCCCCTCCTACTGTCTATGTATGTTCTCCTTACTTACCACTTAGATTGTAAGCTCTTCAGAGCAGGGACTCCTTTTCCTAATGTAACTTTTATGTCTGAAGCGTTTATTTCCATCATGTGTTATATTATGTCACATGTATTACTGCCATGAAGTTTTATATACATAAATAGCGTTAAATAAATAAAGATATACATACATACATAAGTACTGTAGGTTCCTTGTTATTCTTACTTTAAGTTAACCACAACACAGGTTTTAGAAAGGCGTTAATAGCAAAAGGTCAACATCATTGTTCATTGAGTATCCTTTATGATTCTCTAAAAACAAAAATCTTTCCTGTGTCCAAAAGGCGACATTCCCAAACAGTGAGAAACTGGCAGAATTATTATAAGAGTGTCTCTGTTACGTACTGTAATGCATGACAACTCTTTGCTTTGTCAATTGTCAAAGTACTGAGTGTTGTCATATTAATAACTAAGTTGGTAGATTACGTTGAAATCCTTAATGTGGAAATACAAGTTGTAAGATGTTTTTTCTGCACTCAATGCAAAATGATATGGCGTGTGTGGCTGTGAAGAATAAATGGGCCAGTGAGAACCAGGCCTTTACATTTTGAAGTATTGAAGGTATTGGTAGATTTTATATTTTGGTGCAGTAGATACCGAAAAAGCCCATTGTAAGGATAATGCAGAAACTTACATAAAAGGGCTAATTTGAATGTAGTATAAACATACATTATTGGGAATTGTTAAACCACAGGAATAGATTAGTTATTTTATGAAGCCGATAACAGTGGGAAAAGGGTAAACCTCTTCTCTACAATGTCTCAGGGGATACAGTTACTTATTGGTCAATTCTTACAGCTGAGAACCAGAACTCTAAAGGTTAATGTTCACAATACACCAAAAACTAAGCAAGTGTTATGAAGTCTATGACCTTAAAGTAAACACATGGAGTGGCCAAGGGCAAGAAGTCTATTCTTGACCTTCTTAACCTGGGACAGTTTGATTAGATCTCAACCTTTCTGACACACATTGCCAAAAACCTAAAATAAATGATCGATAAGTGAGCTACGTTCCAACACGCTTCCCAAACGCGTGGCCCAGAGAGCCTTTAACATGTCACTAGGCTCATTCGGGGCCAGTGCAACCACTAGGCGACCGGGCGGCACATGCTGGGGGTGGCAGCAGAGGCTGGGTGGTTTGCCTAGGGTGCCAAACACCCTTGCACCTTCCCTGGTCCTTATTGCACAAGTACAGGGAAAATAGAATTAAACTAGAGGCATGCTGGCCCTGTTTTTAATATTTTTTTTGTGAGTCAAATTATCTTTGCCTGTTGCATGCACAGCATTATTGGTAGTGTAACTCTGGCTATTGTAGCAGATGACGTTTTGAACTGAGCAGTTCCTGTACGGCCGCACCGACTTCTGCTTCTGCTCTTATTGCATCACAAAATACATAAAACATGAACAAAATTGGATCTTTTCCATAGCAGCAACGAATGTGCAGCATGAAATAAATGGCACAAAATATCTTTTGTTTTTGGCTTTGATTTCAACTATTACATTTACTGGTAACTTATGGTAATGTAATGTAATGAGATCGCAGGAGGAGGTTGAGTTTTGAGAGTTAAACTGGCTTTTTTTTCAATAGAAATTTGAATTATGATAATAGTGTTTAAATGCAAAAATAGCTGATTTTGCAGAAATTTGCATCTCGCCTTGTTTATTAAACCTTTATCACATGTCTGGACTGTGCAAAAATGTACAGTCACATATACACTAACCCAGATGGATGTGGGGTGTGTGAAAGTGGTTAACAACAAAACTGGCAACCAAGTTCCCTCCCACCTGCCTGCATGGCATTAAGATGAGCTCACACGCCCCAACAATGCTCACACAGCACCCCAATTCCATCCACACCACCAGGATTCACTGTAGGTTGCGCTTGAGGGCTTACACCTTAGGAATTCTTGGTCCAAGAAAAATACACATTATTTAAATAAAAAAAATCCTAGTTTAACAAAACAAGCTGGTAAAACATGTCTGAAAGTAAGGACAGCCTCTTCAAACTTAAACAGGTTCAGATAAAGCTCAAAGACAATACAGGCATACCCCGCATTAACGTACGCAATGGGACCGGAGCGTGTATGTAAAGCGAAAATGTACTTAAAGTGAAGCACTACCTTTTTCCCACTTATCGATGCATGTACTGTACTGCAATCGTCATATACGTGCATAACTGATGTAAATAACGCATGTGTAACAGGCTCTATAGTCTCCCCGCTTGCGCACAGCTTCGGTACAGGTAGGGAGCTGGTGTTGCTGTTCAGGACGTGCTGACAGGCCCATGCGTGAGCTGCCGTTTGCCTATTGAACGATATGTACTTACTCGTGAGTGTACTTAAAGTGAGTGTCCTTAAACCGGGGTATGCCTGTACCTAATAAATATAATATTTAAAAGATTTGTATAGTTCCAAAGTGTGGGGAAACAGTTTCAGGCGAGAAGAATCCTGTGCATGATGGAAGCTCCATATGGGGCCTGGAACATTGTTTCTCCTCTGTTCTTGGCTGTTACAACAAATGAAGAATTGCATTGTGAACTTGTGAGTAGAGAAGTACTTTATACCTCTGCCCTAGAGGAGACCTGTATTTTGAGGAAATTGTTAGATTTAAAAGACTGAAAATAATGACAGTGCTGATGCAAAAGATAAATAACATACAGTAATAGAAGACCAGATAGTTTAGGAAAACATTTACGGAACAATATTACATTACCAAAAGCAGTCTTGTTAATGGTTACCTCAAATGACTTGTGATAGGGTTCCACAGGTGTATCCCCATCCCTTTTCTGTGACGCCATGTGACCGCTCAGCATCATTTGATGCCGCGTTGCCATGGCGACGCGTGCAGAAGACGACTGAATCCAGGTAAGTTGAGGTTGCAGACGCCTCACGCGGACCCCCGGCATTTAAATTAAATGCCTCGGGGAAGAGTGCAGGGCCTCTAAACACAGCAGTGATTTACTTTATTAAGCATTGGATTGATATTTGTCCTGTCTATAGTAATTTTAAGGAGTTTTAGCTTAAAGAACACACTAACAAAAAAGTTAACACCTTCACCGCCAGATCAAGGCAGCTCACATTTTGCTTGTTAACCCACAGGCTGTGATACTGTATCTCCATACACAGCTAGAAAGCGTACGTACCTCCCTCCGGCAGGCTGTTATTGGGGAGGAGAAGGCTCAATTACAGTACTTATATACCCAAATAGATTCATCTATAGTCCACGTGATGAGACAAACTGAGATACTTAGGAAATATGTGCGCACACAAATATGAACTTTTTTCCAAAAAAATATAGCATATTTCTCAGGTTCCTCTTCTACTTGTTATTGTTACAGGTACAATGCAAATTAAAAGTCACTACTGTAAGCGTCAAAATTATACATATTTCTGGAAAAAATCTCTCAAAGATTGACATAGTTTGGGATATCCTCCATCACATGGGCGTACATACATTATTATTATTATTATTATTGTTATCATTATAGTTTCAAATGTAATGAGTAACAGGTGGCAGCAGCATTTTATTCTGGAACTGATTAATTTGAATATACTGTATGTGATCCTTTTGAAATGATACTGTAGCTGCTAGTCTCCCAAGAGGAACAATGAGCCCTACATGTACTCACAGGGCCTTGGGGGGGCGGGGAGGGGGCGTGGGTGGGGGGGGGGGAAAGGGTCAAAATGTTAGTGCCAAAGAGAATTAGAAACCCTAATAAAGTGTGCCCGGCACCGGTAGGTTTGAAGGTGGTTATGTGACTTCGTACGTCTGTTCTTATACTGTTTGGAATGTTTGGGAAAAAATGCATCGTGGATAAATGGCGCAGAATAAGAAATGCTTTAAGTTGTTAACAGATTTTTTAGTATTTACGCCAGGTTCAGTTTGGCGTGCAGTTTGTATACCGTTTCACCTCCTTTTCTGGCACACGTATACACATTGTCTTCGTACATACCATTTACATTTGTGCGATATGGGAATTAGATTTGTTTGGACCAAAATACCGCACTAAAAAAAACATTCGTGCTAACGGGACACAATAGGAAAACAATGTGCACACGCGCAGTATAATCCTTACTTTCCGTGCATCAAAGTAACGCCAACAAACCCAGTTGTGATGCTTACCGGTATGGAGGTAAGTATCTCTTAAAGCAGGGTGTGCCTGGAGCTGAACTGAACACCGTCCAGCCCGGGGACCCCCTGCTTCAAACCTGTAATTAAAAAAATAACAACTTTAAAAACGCAATGCGCCTGTTCTGCTGCTTCAAATGCAATTCTGCATTCCTTATTTGAGGCAGATGCAGCGTAAATGCCGGTGTCTATATACATATCCGTGTTTCCCTTACAGAGCTTTACTGTAACAAGTTCAGAAAGAAAATGAAACCCATTCACAGATGGCTCACAGGCGCTCATCCGCTGGTGAACAGATTCCCTGGGATGGGATGGAGGTAAATATTACTTGGACAGAATACAATTGAAAAAAAATATTTAATATGGATGCAAAGGCCCAACACATACTAAGTACAACAAAGAGATGGAGGATAATGGGGCCGTCCCCAGCTCATTACTATACTTTGTGGCTGTTGCCAGACAATCTCTTTCATGTAGTTTATATATGTCGTTTTGTTAGGTGTAACCAATGTGTTGTGTACGTGATAAATACAGTTATAGCCTCAAGTGAATCATTTTGTTTGGAAGAGAATGATTGGAAACCGGAGACATGTTTTGCGTACTATAAAATAAACTTTAATTACATGAATATAATTGACCAAAGCTTTTTAATGTATAATATTATATCAATCGATGGAAATGGAGTTTAATATTTACACTGTAGGCCACAAACTGTTATTGTTTGCTAACTGTATTTACTTCTTATTGGTATTTATCAGTTTTAGGAAGTATTTTGTATATGTGTGAGCTACATATTAACGCTTTGAGTGTGCGCCACTCGCGATCACGTGACCGATTGTGATCGCTCCGTCACTGACAGGGTGGCCACCTTCTGTTGAAGGCTATCCCGGAGACTTCATAAAATAACATTTATTTACATATTTATTTCTCTTACCGGCGCCGGCATCTCCCGACATCCCGGCATCTCCATCTACCCCTGCAAGGTTCTGTCAGCATGGCTCCGCTAGGTGAAATGGCACGCGTTGCTATGACAACATGACATCACGTGCTATGTTGCCGATGTCTGCAGGGGGAGATGCCGCAGCCCAGAGATATGTGACCGAAACCCATAGTCTCCAGGTCAAACCCGGAGTTTTGGCGCCCCTGGTCACTGATGACAGAACAGAAGGCGAGGAGTTCTCACTTCATTATAAATCGCATCCAGAATGCGATCTCTCATGGAAAAACGCGCAGGAACTTTATGACGTAACTGCTAAGTCATGCGCGCCCTGGATCAGCCACGTGCCATGATGTAGTAGCTACCTCTCTAGGACACCAAAAAGGTTAAAGCAAATATAAATATTGCAATTGTCTCTCTGTGTCGTAGTTTAGGCTGGACAAATATACAGGATTTCTGTCATGACAGAACCGTATTATACAGGCGGTCCTCGTTATCCATTGCTTCACTTTACAACGGACGCATATCTGACGCATCACAATCCTATGGGGATGTTTTCCGACGCCGGCATGCCTTATCCAACGCTTACCGCAGCCGACTAACATGGGACTCACTTTACAACACATTCACTATCCCACGCTACTTTCCAGAACAGATTCCGTTGGGTAACCGAGGGCCGCCTGTAGTTGCAATTCCAAATATGGATGTAATTTGCTAGCATGTTGTATGCATATGATTTCTAGCAGGATATCCCAAAGATTCAAGTAGAATTGAACATAAGAATAAAAATCTAGTCAGAGAGGATGGAGGTTTTTTTTTTATCCTGGCAGAAAAAGACATGGAGGGTATGTTTAAAAGTCCGACAATTTAATTAACATCTGAGGTTTTTTATGTCATGAAAACGTCATCAATTATGGTAAAATATATCAAACACACATTCTTCGCTTGAACATCAAATTAGTGAATGTCTTGACAGTGCTTGGATTTGTTTTAGAGCTACTATTATTGCAGGAAATTCATGTTATGGCTCAAATTGCTGCCGGACTGTACAGTATGAAGGTTTAAAATACAGCTAAAGTTAGGATAAATCAGTCTCAAAAAGAGCGATTTTCGTTTTCCAGATTTTTGATTATTATTGCCAATACACTGCGCGGATTCAGTAATCTGCTGGCTTCTTTAGAATCCGCCGAGAGATTGCTGAATCCGCGGATTGGTTTCTACAGATCCGTCCATGGATTGTATCCAATGGTGAATATTGATGTATCCACGCAAATTAAAATCGTCCAAATCTGTTTGCAGATTTTACACCGTGAAACGGATTTTGGGGGGAAAATGCGAGAAAATCCAGGAAAAGGATTTGGGTGGATTCGACCGTCTCTAAATCTAAATCTAGGCGAGCGCAGGTAATACTTTTCTGTCAGAGTGGAAAAGTCCATAAAAAATACATTATTTTATTCACTTAAAAAGGAAGAAAATAAAAGAAACTCCTGACAATGATCAGGCTGTGCTGGGAAGATACTCTAAACCTATAACCTTTTGCAATGCCATCTGACACATAAAATATATATTCCTCTGCCACATCTCACTAGACAATAGTATTTTTGTGGACAGACGGTTAGGGCTTTTGTTTTAAATATCCAAATCAACAACAGGATGCTAAATAGACATGTTATTTCTGCCTTGCCAAAAATGCTTCTGGTATTTAAATATGTAAAATTGATGTTGTTAAAAATACATGGTAAATTTGGTATGTTGTAATTCTGTATAATCGATGTGGGTGTGGCTCAAAAATATCTCCTTACTGCATTATCACGTCTGGATAAAAGCAAGAATGTGTTTCTACTACTGAGAATAGACACTTTGCGGCTTTGGTGATAATTACAAAGGACCTTGCCTTGTTCAAGTCTTTGTGGGCATAGATTAAAGGCATGGGGTTTTTTTTTCTTTCTGGATCCATATGTAAACCAAGTAAAAATACATATGATGTGTCATATATAATCTCTCCCAAACTATACACAGCCCATTTATAAAGATGTACATTTAGAAAGAGGATACTAAGAGATTTGAAGTGGTGGAAATGTTATTGAATAGGCTCATATTTATCTTGCATACAGCAAATAGTGGAATCATCCTATAAACCCCAAAACATTGGATATTAATACAATCCCATACAGTACTGAATGTGTCCCACTGTTTGACAGCGATGTGAGAAATTATCTTGCGCTGGAGCTTCCTGCTAACCTCAGCTCTGCCCCCTTCTGGTGGCCACTGGTTCCTGCAGTAATGGCTTCTGAGGCAGCACACTGCAGGGAGAGCTGCGGCGTGCCAGCGGTGTCATAGGGCCCACCCTGCAATGCAGTCTGCGCCGGATACAGAGCCCCTAAGGGTCAGCCATGTCGGGCATGGTGTTCTCATGGCCAGGAGCCGGCACAGTGCCACCACGACATGCCCCCACCCTAGGCCGCGGAGACAGGGTCCGGGCAGCCACGAGTCAGGCCAGATACATAGTTACATAGATGTGATGATATTAGAATCTGCTTAAGATTACAGAACCCAAGGATCAGGAGGTTGGGAAGCAAGCTGCTGGGGCGCGGGTACCAGGGAGTATTAGTGGTGCTGCTGGGGCGTGGGTACCAGGGAGTATTAGTGGTGCTGCTGGGGCGTGGGTACCAGGGAGTATTAGTAGTGCTTCTGCCATCCACGTTCCTTCCTGTTTCAGTGAAGTGTGGGGGCCCGTGGTAGCTGTGCAATGGGCCCGTGGTAGCTGTGCAATGGGCCCATGTTAGCTGGACGGGGGGCCCGTGGTAGCTGGACGGGGGGCCTGTGGTAGCTGGACGGGGGGCCTGTGGTAGCTGGGCGAGGGGCCCGTGGTAGCTGGGTGAGGGACCCGTGGTAGTTGGGCGAGGGGCCCGTGGTAGCTGGACGGGGGGCCCGTGGTAGCTGGGCGAGGGGCCCGTGGTAGCTGGGCGAGGGGCCCGTGGTAGCTGGGTGAGGGACCCGTGGTAGTTGGGCGAGGGGCCCGTGGTAGCTGGACGGGGGGCCCGTGGTAGCTGGGCGAGGGGCCCGTGGTAGCTGGGCGAGGGGCCCGTGGTAGCTGGGCGAGGGGCCCGTGGTAGCTGGACGGGGGGCCCGTGGTAGCTGTGCAATGGGCCCGTGGTAGCTGGGTGAGGGACCCGTGGTAGTTGGGCGAGGGGCCCGTGGTAGCTGGACGGGGGGCCCGTGGTAGCTGGGCGAGGGGCCCGTGGTAGCTGGGCGAGGGGCCCGTGGTAGCTGGGCGGGGGGGCCGTGGTAGCTGGGCGGGGGGGCCGTGGTAGCTGGGCGGGGGGCCCGTGGTAGCTGGGCGGGGGGCCCGTGGTAGCTGGGTGAGGGGCCCGTGGTAGCTGGACGGGGGGCCTGTGGTAGCTGGGCGGGGGGCCTGTGGTAGCTGGGTGAGGGGCCCGTGGTAGCTGGACGGGGGGGCCCGTGGTAGCTGGACGGGGGGCCTGTGGTAGCTGGGCGGGGGGCCTGTGGTAGCTGGGTGAGGGGCCCGTGGTAGCTGGTGAGCTAAGTTACAGAGATACATTTTTTTGTTCTACGAGCCCCAATTTCAATCACAGAAGAAACATGGAAGGAGGATTACTCTGATTTAATGTCCTTATTACCTATTCAAAAAGATGTGAGACTCTGGAGGAATGAGGAGAGGAAGAGGTTAATACCTAGAACATTTAATAAGTGGATTCAGACCTATTTCATTCTAGCAAGTGTTATTGTGTTACCCCTATTTACGCATCTTGGCATCATATTTGAGGCATGCAGGGTTTATGGGGGCCATGCAGGGTTTATGGGGGCCATGCAGGGTTTATGGGGGCCATGCAGGGTTTATGGGGGCCATGCATGGTTTATGGGGGCCATGCATGGTTTATGGGGGCCATGCATGGTTTATGGGGGCCATGCAGGGTTTATGGGGGCCATGCAGGGTTTATGGGGGCCATGCAGGGTTTATGGGGGCCATGCATGGTTCTGATATGATTAACTGTTTACCCAAAAGACGTCTGTGCATACGGGTTTAATTAAGGGCATTGGTGGGCAACAGGCATCGTATAAGGCCCTTGCTTGCTTCACCTGCAGACCCTAACCCATAGCCACTCCAGCAGCCCACTTGTCCTCTCTCCCCAGCGTAGAGGTTGGGGAGATGTTGCCGGTGTCGATCATAGCTTCTTCCCGCTCCTTCAGCTGCCTAATGACTAAAGTGCTAATCACTATTTTCCATTGTAATGAGAGGAGTGGGAGAGTTTTCATCAGTGTATCGGCATTAAGAATCTGATAGGGAGGGTGGGAGTAGCTTCTACCCAAGGCTTCTCAACTCCCCTTTTGACTATGCACCATATATGTGCGCACCTTCTGAGATATAATGCTATCTACCACTGATTTAGGCTATGAAAGATGTAGATCTTTGGCTTTCCACCGTGGTACTTTAGATAGCCTCACCCTTTTTGTCAGTCACCAGTGCTCAATTACACCCTGGAGGGCTGGTGGGCCAGAAAGGGGGCTTTTGTTGGTTGTTCAACAAATGTTTTTACAAACGGCAGGCCAAATGCTCTCACTGCAGTAGGGTGCACTCAGATATCAGATGCTTGGAAAAGGGTGCTTTTCTCAGGCCTGGCATTCATGATGTGGTCAAGGGGAAGACACCATTGGGTTATAGCGCAATGCTGCCACGGATACAAATGTATCAAAATAGAAGGTCAGCAGAGCTTTTGACAGAAGGCGTGGGGCAGGTTTTCTTATTCACATTTTTTCCTTTAAAGTTGGCAAGTTCGTTAAACAATTTAATCCGTTGTAAAATTATTATTATTTCAAACCCGAGTTCTTAAAACTCTGTTCTCATTCTGAGAGTACCCCTATAGCCCCACCCTCTCCCAACACTGCTCACAATTTTCAATTTGTCCCAGTATCTGAAGAGGAGATTATACAAGCGCTCCTCAAACTAAAACTAAGCAGCCAATGTGGACCTGACTTACTGCAATCTAAGTTCCTAAGACTTGGTGCCCCAGCCATTGCTAAACCAATTGCTTCCATACTCAACTCTATTCTGTCTGCAGGCCATATCCCTAGGACATGGAAACTGCCAGAGTTGTCCCAATCTTCAAAAGTGGGGACAAAAACACTGTCTCAAACTACAGGCCAATCTCTTTTCTCCCAATACTATCCAAAATCATGGAAACATGTGTTCATTCCCAATTAAGTGATTAATATACCAAGACAAATTTCCCTAGCCAACTCCAATCTGGCTTTCGCCCCAAACACTCCACCGTAACTACCCTGCTAAAAGTTTGCAATGAAATCCAGTGTGGAATGGAACAGGGACAACTCACTGGTGCAATATTCCTAGATGTTGCAAAGGCTTTTAATACTGTTGATCATGTTATCTTGCTTAACAAACTCCAGTGCTCTGGAATAGGGAAGCATGCTTTAAACTGGTTTCATTCCTACCTATCAGGTAGATCCCAACATGTGTTTATCTCGGGCACTAACTCCAACCCCTTGGATATCACCTGTGGTGTCCCACAAGGCTCTGTTCTGGGGCCCCTACTCTTCTCAGTGTTCATCAATGATCTTCCTACAGCTTGTAAGGGAGCCTCAATACACATGTATGCAGATGACACAATCTTATATGCACACAGCCATAGCCTCTCCGACCTTGAACACATACTTCAGTCTGACTTTTTGAGACTTGAAATTGGATTTCCCAAAACAAACTGTTTTTAAACACTGACAAGACTGTAACAATGGTATTGGGACTAAGGCTAAATTCCTAAAGCTTCCAATGACCGAGCTCCAGCTCAGAACCAACGCTAAAACCACCCTAACTCCTGTTACTAGTTTTAAATACTTGGGCATATGGTTTGACTCTCATTTAACATTCGGGATGCACATTGATACCCTGACATCTAAAACCTATGCCAAACTAGGTGTACTTTACAGGAACAAATCCTCTCTAAGTCTGCTTGTCAGAAAGCGTATCGCACACCAGATGCTAATGTCAATTATCGACTATGGGGACATAGTATACGGCTCGGCACCTCAAACCCACCTTAGCAAACTTGAAACCCTCTACAATTCAATATGTTGTTTTGTTCTCCAATGCAACTAAAGCACACATCACTGTGACATGCTCAAAGAACTAGATTTGTCATCACTTGAATCTAGGAGCAAAGTTCATCTTTCCTGTCTTGCCTTCAAATACTTTCTGTGCAAGCTACCCAGCTATCTGAACAAGCTCCCCAACCCTACCACATGCAGCACTTATCATCTGAGATCTGACTCCAAAAGACTGTTCATGGTCCCAAGGTTCAACAAAGTATGCGGCCGCTCCTCCTTCTCTTACCGTGCACCCCAAAACTGGAACAATCTACTGGAGACTAACATCCACCACCAGTCTAAGTTCTTTCAAAACTAAAGCTGTCACATTTTAATCTGGTCTGTAAGTTTTACATACGCCTATAATATATTATCTCTTATTGTGCATGCAATGTCTTGTATATAATGTATACCCTGTTCACTTATGTAACTATGTAGTTGTAACCATATATTATTTGTCATCTTAACTCTATGCCCAGGACATACGTGAAAATGAGAGGTAACTCTCAATGTATTACTTCCTAGTAAAACATTATTATAAAGAAATAAAATAAATAATAAGGTTGGGAAGGGAGGTCCCATTTTCCTTTCTGCCAATGCCTCATCTAAGAGTTTCTTCTCTGGGGGGTGATGGCTAAAAAAGTCCACGGTTCTTACCGATTCATTTATCACTTCTCTGTTCCAGTTGGAGTGTTTATGAACAGCAATATTGGCAAGGCCCTGTGCAGGGTTTCGAACACTTCATTTGATGATGCCATAGACTTGGGGAGGGAGTGTAGTCAGGGGGCATGATTAGCAAGACAGACATAGAATTAGCATTCCGACCTTTTCCTCTTCATCCTTCATGTCATCATTTACTGGGTTGTCACTTGAAATAGTTATTATTTTGCAGTCCAGTGGGATCTTCAATTTAATGTGCTTATTTTAAGTTATTTGCCACATTTTTGGAGTGGGTGGTGAGAAGGGAATCAGGTTACTCTCTTATGAATCATTAGCTCAATGATTTCCTATTAGTGGGCCCTAACGGTACAGAAGTCGTTTCAGGTTTCTTCATACGTTGCACAAAAGGATCAGACGCTCAAAACGTGAGTATACAGTATACGTGATTAAATGTGAATCCCAATACAGGAGGCACGTGCAAAAATTACAGATGTGTCAATAAGTGAAAACAACCAAGTCAGCTAGAGTCCAAAAACCAGGGGAGCCAGAGGACAGGTACCAGGGAGAGAGGGAGAAATTGACATTGAGTAGTATATCAAAACAAAACAGGATAAATTAGTGTAATCTCCAGTGGTTATACTCACAAACCAGTGAAATCTTTTCTGTTTCTATTGTTTAAAAAAAAGAAATGCAGTTGGGTTGCCAAGCCTCGTCGGCCACTTGTGCTACTAAAGGCTTAATCTGGTAAAGTGTAATAAAATGTTTATCAATACTCTAGGTTGCCTGATATTAACTTGACTAATCATATAATAGTCAAATATACAGTCACAATAGACCTAATGTCACCTGGGGGAGGGGATACAAACGGGCTGTATTTTCTGGAGGTAGCTCGATATCACCAGGTATCAGACTTTAGTGAATAAGTAATTTTGCAATATTTACCCATTAAAATTCTCATGTGCAGGTGCTGAATACAAAAATATTCCAATTTGGCAAAAAAATTGCACCAGTAAAAAGCTTATTTCCTCTTCTGGCGATATGCCTTTAGTAAATAACTACCTTTAGTGAATCCCCGGTCTTAGTTTCCTGGCTCCTGGGGAAAAAGAAAGGATTGCAATCATTTTATTTGGATTCCATTTGCACGGATGTAGCCAGCCTGCCAAGGTGCACAAGTTATTCCCACCATATAATTACTCTAAAATAATCACATTAAAAGGCGGCAAGCGGTAAAATGCACATTTAACTTTAATTAATACAACAAAAGCACGGTTTGTATTTATATGTATTATATTTAAGGCGTTTGGTATAAATTAAAAAGAAAATCAATAGAACGATAATGCTGTTCCCAATTTATATTTGTATACAAACTTTTTTTTTGAAGTACTGACATCTCAACATGTGCTTTCATTTGAAAAGTTCTAAAGAATATCCCATCTGTTTAAATTAGAATTTCTCTAAGAGCAGTAAATTGCTATAATTAAACACATCTTTAATAAAGCCTCTCTACAGAGAACATTAAGATAGTTGCATGTTAAAGGAAGTTCCTTACCTTTAACTATGGTTCTCTAAAGACAGACTTCAGTGGACCTACACTTATGGTTCTTGCGTTTCCTGCCAAACATTTGTGCCCCCTGAGGTCTTAAGACCCCGGCACCAACTGTCACTCATTTGTTCCAGCTGCCTGTTTCTGTTCCCATGTATAACATTAATGATAAAGTCCTACACAATGAACTATTGGCAGTGATGTCATGGGTGAATTATTGGCAATTGGCACTAAAAAGGTCATGCAAGCATAGTCACTTCATTATTGAAGTTTGCATTTATATTTATAATAATATTTAACTTATATAGCCCTGTTAATGTACACATCACTGTACATAGAAATTTGCAGGCACAGCGAGTTCCTGCCCACAGGGAGATGTGGTAATTTGCCCAAGCTCAGCTGGTACAGGCACTTACCAGTGAACTACTCCTTCAGCACTACAAGAAGTTGGATTATTGTTCATCTTGTTTCTTCCATCCCCCTGAAAATATAATTAGTGTCATTTCTTCCAGAGAAGCAATTAGGACAAATGGCAGAATATAGGAACAACTCCCAAACCTTAATTTACCATTAAACAAATACGTGCCATAAGGCTGTGTAACCATCTGAAGTGTCACATATAAAGTGTCTGTGGAGTTAATATTGGAGATAGAATTGGGGGTAAAGAATACATGAAGATCTGGACACTGCACCACAACAACACACAACTTTGCAGCTGTGAGATCTAAATGCTCTGAGAATTTGTACTCTTCCTATCCTACAATGCCCTCCCTATTGATTTTTCCAGTTACTGTTTCCTCACTCCTTTGTAAGCATTTCTGTTTTCTCCAACTTCCACACTCCCCCCTCCTATCCACATTTCTTCATCTCCCTCCCTTCCACCTATGACTGTGCCCATACACTGCACTATTTATACACCTCTTTCCCAACATCTTCTTTACCCCTCAATAAAAAGCACCCCACAAATACTCTATTCACACCCTCTACTTTCTCCTTCCTGCTGCTGGGGATCTCTCCTAATCCTGAACCCATATACACACCTGCTCTCTCCCACACCTCCCTGCCACCTCTTCCCCTGCTAATGGTGTTAACCTATCTGATTTAATACTGACTAACCTTAAAACTCGCCTCACAAATCAAGCATCCCAATACCCTGCACCAATGGCTATTGCCCCACACCCACAGTTACTCCTACCATCCATTGTGCTCAAGCACTGCCATCTACAGCACTTATTCCCTCACCTGCTGTCTCTGTAAGTCTCCCATCATACAAATTAGATTGTAAGCTCTTCAGGTCAGGGATTTCCTTTCCTATTGTCTGATTTTGCTGTGCTTATTGTATTATAATTCCCTGTACTGTATTCTTTGTGAAGCACCGAGTACACTCTTGGCACTATATAAATAAAGATATACATACATACATACACGATGTATACTTTCGGTAGGTCCCGGTTGTAGGTCTGGGATGGGTGTCCTCCCTAAGTTCCTATATAGGTTCTAGTACCGAGTTTACTGGTGAGCGTTAGAAAAAAATAAAAATAAGTAAGATACTCCCATCTGTTCCCTTTGGTCCTACATGGGACTGCATCAGAATCTAACAGAACACTAGAGATTTGGGTGGATCCTCCCATATGCTAATGCCTTCTCTCAAGGCCTATTTTGTGGACCCACATTAATGTTGAGTAGTTCCCTGAAGAGCCATATAAAAAATTTTTTAATTACCATTGGATGTCATAATCCAGTGTCAAAATTAAATAATTAACCAAAAATGTCAGTAACATTTATCATTTGAAAATTAACAGAGGAGATTAGATTACCCGGTTTAAAAACAAAAACCTATAGCAAGAAAACATTAGGTCCCATACTCATTACTAAGGGATGTGTATGGATTATATTATGAAGTAATGGGTGCCCTAAAACAAAACATTCCCAAGAGCATGACTGATTTACCACAACAAAAAACAGCACAGGGCAATGTAATATAAATCCAAAAGTAAAAAAAAAATAAGAGAAAATAAAAAGCTTGGAACATTATTGGGAAAAGTATTTAAGGCAGTAGTGGATAAATGCGTATAGAATACATGACAAAGTGAGCGTTGTGGTTGTGATCGCGTTGGCCCGTTGAGCGCGCACACGCGCACACACTCACTGTGCTGTTATATCTCACACATATTGGTACTTGCAAGATGTATTGGTTGTCATCCAATTGAACTTATTTGACTTTCCTTTTATTCCAGTTGCTGATGATCACTGTGGACTTGTTGAGATTCATAAACAAATCTTATTTGCATCATCCTTTTTGTTGGGGGAAAAAAAGTCTACTGAGCTTGGGCAAAAACAGCAACGTCTGCAAATCATAGGCGGTTCAGTTATTTGGTTGTCTTTAATTTCTCTATCTTCCAATTGTTTGAGTATAGCTGGAGAAAACGTTCATAACAATAATGATCATTGGTATCTTCACTTTGTATAATTGATGCAAGATTCTTGCATATGTTCCTTAAACGATCACTGCAGCACTTCCATATATCACTTTTCAACATGCCAAAAAAAGATACATTTACAAATCTCAAATAAAGTTGTATTGTGTATTTGTTAGTTTGAAAGATCAGGAGCCGGGGAATTCAAGTGTGTCATCAAGTTGTGGATAAATGGCCGTCACTCATACAAAACAATCTCTAATTCGTTCCAACTACCAAGCTAAAAAAAATTGAAATTCAAAGCTGAATATTATGATATGTTCACAACACTGCTTACTTTCCAACCACCCGCCCTATAAATAACAGTTGCTTGTTTATTACCTTGATCTCCTTTTTATAGAGACAAAGCCCCCTTGTATTACATGCTAGGTCTACAGATAGCCACCATAAACGTAGACTACATGAGCAGTCTCTCAAAAAGAACTTCTTTGTTGCTTTTCCAAAGGACCCTAAGAAGTTCTAAACTTGTAAGAGATCAACGACTTGCTGGTCCAATAAAAAGGTATACTACCGACCACTACTTTTTTGTTTTACTACACGGAAGAAAAGGACCGCTGCTGCTTTAAAAACTATTATTACAGCTCATGTATCCAAAAATATCTAAACACCGATATTAAATGGAACCAAATATTTGTATTCATTATAAATATTTGGTTCAATATTAAGGTGCAGTACAATTGTGGTAGAAACATTGGTGTCAAGTAAACACATATTGATACATAGTAAGTAGGGTTAGGGTTAAAGCCAGACATATTTACAAAATACAAAGTTCTTTGGCCTCTTGGCTCATTAACATTCCAGTGGGTGGGGTTGACGTTCCGCAAAGTACCAGCAAATGTTGACCCTTAGCACGCTGGTCCTGTGCAGAGGGGAGCAGCTCTTGGGGAGCCCCATCAGGCACCTGCCTTTGGGGAAACGCAGATGTACACTGAAGGGGTTCAGATTAAATGCATCTGCGACTGCAAAGTTCTTTGGTTTTGGTTTTGTCAAAGATCCTCTGAGAAGACCAAAAAGCCAGATTGTATGAAACAAGATTGAGTGCAACGCTTCGTTTCTTAATAGGAGTAGTCCAACTACCTTCAGGAGCAAGACACATTGCTACCCTTCATTTCTTAATTCCCTTCTAAAACTACATGTTATGTACATGGAGTGAGGAACAGGTTTCTTAATGGCCCATGTTAAAATTTCTAATGACATTTATAATTAAAACCACATCTTACATATGAACTTCCCCCAGAAATGTATTACAAATGAAAGGATACATATACTTTATAATTCATTGCCAGTGGTTTTTGAAAGAGTGATAGGTTTGTGAAATGGCACAAGACTCCTATTGTTCTATTCCTGTACCATACAGTATACTTCACCAATAAAAATATTTTTATCATCTTATTAGTTTATTAAAAAAAACAAAAATAAAAACATTTGCTTTAGCCAAACATTGCAGAATAAGATGTTTTCAAAAACTGCACGTAATTCTGGATGCTCTGGTTCTTGTGCTCTGTTTTTTCTAGACTGTGCTTTAATTCCTCCAAACGAAGATCATTGTTCTTCTCAAACTAAAAGGGGAAAAAATGCAGTATTAACGTGTTTTTAAAAACTGAACAGATAGCAAATGAATAGAACATAATACATACATACTCCATTTTTCTATGTGTATATTGACAATTTACAAAGCTCATGCCCAGTACACGGAACCAGGTAATTGGGAGTTTCTAGGCTAACACATAAATGAAATAGAAATAGCCATGTTAGTACAGTTACGATAAATAAGTACTTCAGTATTAGGCGATACCTTTTTTTTATTTGGACTAACAATTGATATTTTCGGACAAGATTTTGCGAGTTCTCCTCCCTCCCTCAGGGCAGCGATACCGAGTTACAGAGATTCCAGGAGTTTAACACAGAAGTGAATAACAATCTAAGGCAGAGGAGCTAGAGAATGAATGGCTGAGGGAATAGAAAATATACAGGGAGGGTAATACAGGGATGGAAGAGAGTGAGAAATGTGGAGAGCATGTAGGGCCATCCATCCATCAGCAGTGTGAGGGTGGGGGGCGAAGGGGTTACATTATAAAATTAACAGAGGCAGGGTGAAACATTACAAACAATTCTGATGGTCTGTAATTAAGAAGAAATAGACGGGTTAGTCCAGTTAAGATATGGAATCAGGTTCCTTCTCTGAAGATGTAGCAAGACTTGCTGTGTTCAGTGCCATGCCCGCTTGTGGCACCAAAGGATTAAGGCTGCAGGGGGGGTTCCATTCAAAAGCACGGACCTCTGCAGCTTGATCCCGCACTGTTCCCGGCACCACTGACTTTAGCTGGTTTGACCATGATGCCAAGGACAGCCAGTCTTGCTATATCTGTGCATTTTGGTAGCAAGTAATGGTGTGTAAGAAACCCCATATCAGTATTAAGTCCTCTTTTTAGTGTAAAAAAAAAAAGCATCATTTTGAGCAAAAATGTTTTCCGTTCTTGAGTTTTTTAAAACACTCCTTTGAGGATTTGTATTTTTAAATCATTTTTAAAATCATGATCTTGCCGTGAGAAGCCAATTTCATTGGCGAAATGCATTGGAAGGAAGAAGGCAACAGAAAGCCGACCAGAGTCGATCCGAAGTCCGCTTGATAAGCGTACGGAGAGCACATCCGATAGAGGTTTTGAATGCAGGTCTGGGCGAGACACATACATCACATCCTCAGCTAGAGGGGGCGGAGTGAATAGATGCGTTGCTGGACAGCGTACAAGCAGAGATGCCATAAGGAAGCCGAAACAGCAGTTTGAAGCACTCGGGTCATCTGTCCAGCATACCCGCTTAACATACTGAAGCATGAATGGAGGGATTTATGATTCTGCAAGGCTCATCATTGCTATAGCTTTATTTCAAGTTTGTTTGTGAACTAATACAATCTTTTTCTTTCAGTAGCTATACATAGAAGACACTGACATGTATCTCTCCTCCCCTGACCTCTTCCTCACCCTCCTGTGTCTCCAACTGCCTCTCTTCAATCTTCTCCTGAATGTCTCACCGCTACCTGAAGCTTAACATGCCCAAAACAGAACCAATACTCTTTTCACCATCCGCTGCCACCGCTACACGTGCACTCTCCTTCACTGTCAATAACACCACAATCTCACTAATACCTCAAGCCACCTGAGTAGGAGTCATCTTTGACTCAGATCTCTCCTTCACTCCTCACATTCAGTCCCGCGTGAAGTCCTGCCACCTCCACCTCCGAAATATTGCCAAGATACGCCCCTTTCTCACTCTTCATGTAACCAAATACTAACCTTTTCCCTCAATCTCCTAATTGTACCCCTTACCATAAACCCCCTAAAGTTAACCTCCAATGACAAAGCGAATCACTTACTGGCAAAATGGCCGGCGGCTGACTGTCATTGTGGCTGAACTGCAGAGTGACTACAGTGGTGAAAAGTCCCATTCCACCCCTTGTCCAACCCAACTCCAATCCATCCAAAACGCTCCAGCCATTCATCTGTCACTCACTGCTCCACTGGCTTCCTATATTCTCTAGAATAACATTTAAAACTAGATCTCCGCCTTCACGTCAAAATACATACCTAAACGCCCCCTACATTCTGCCCACGACATCCGCCTCTCCTCATACCTTATTACCTCCTCTCACTCCCACCTACAAGACTTCTCCCGTGCTGCCCCCTCTCTCTGGGATTTCCTACCACGCACCATCAGACTCTCCGTCAGGTTTCAGACATTTAAAAACTCCCTAAAAATCTCATTTTTTTTCAAGGAAGCCTATTTGCCATACTTCTAACATCCATCTCCCCTCCCACCCTACTAGGACTAGCTGTGCGTCCGGTCCCACCAAACCTAAATGGATTCAGCTGTCAGCTTGGGACATATGCCAACCAGGGCTACACTCCATCCTACAATGAGCAGCCACTTTAACTTTTTGTTTCAACATTGTCACTCATTCCCTCCTGATTGTAAACTCTCACGAGCAGGGTCCTCATTACCTCTGTGTATCTGTTTGTGCATGTTTACCCTCACCTGTATGTAATAGACACAACTCTGCACCCCCATTGTATCACTCTGCGAAATATGTAATATACATAACTCTGTACCCCCCATTATACTGCGCGGCAGAATATTTCATATACATAACTCTGCACCCCCATTATACAGCGCTGTGGAATATGTGGGCGCTTTACAAATAAACAATAATAACATATTCATACAAAAAACAACCAGACTACTGGTGAAATAAGTATGGGGCCCCAATGTACAGTATGCAGGCAGCTGTTATGCACGGAGACACCCTGGTTATGAAGATAAGGCTTTCAACAACGTATTCCAGTAATGTTTGAATATTGACTGGTTCATTTGCAAATATAGGGAACTTCAATATGTGACACGCAAACACTGAAATAGGCGCAGACCTACTAAGCAGTGCAACATCTTATTGAAATTAATGGGTTGTAAGGCGCCTATATGTTGAACACTGAACAGACCGTGGGCCATATTTACTAAGCAGTCTCCATTTTTGATACAAAATCTGGAGCTTCGGAAACAGCAATCCCCATAGATATGAATGATGAGGTCATGCAGCAGAAGACCTCAAGCTGTTAACAAGGACATAAAAGTAATGGAGATCCTGCAAAGTAGACTCTATTACAGCCAATGCTGTTTAGGCATTAAATACATTGCAAATCTAAGCAAGTTAAACCCATCACAATGTACAAAGACCGCAGTTCGCTTTCTAGGATCTTTTTCTCATTATTCGTTTGAGTTATTTAAGGTTTCAGGCATGTTGATTCCACTACAAACCGAAGCTCTGATGTCAAAGCATTTTATATGAACATCTGCTACTGATTGGTAATTCAACTTGTGCTTTGCTGCATAAGTTACTTCTTAAAGTAAAAGCCCTCCCACTTTGGGCTCTATTTAATGGAATTTCCTCAAATGTGGTCTCAAATCTGTAAAAGAATGTGCAGGAAAACAGACAGTAGAAATAAGTCTAATGTTTTTAAAATCACATGCACTCTGTCTTCATGACTGGATATGAATGCAGGGGTGTATATTAGCCCTTCTCGGGCTTCCTACATTGTCATTGGACCTGTCTGACAAGGTCAGGTAGTTTTTCTTATAACCAGCACACAAGAACATGTCACTCAGTGTTAAAACACATATAAAGGTGGACTTCAATTCCATTTGAGTGGGCCTGCACCCTATTGTAATGCGTTGTTGGTCAAATACATTGTACAAGTCTATCTCAACGAATATATGGCTTTACCCATACAGGAATATTTTGAAATGTTCCATTTTTATGAATGATTTGTATTCGGATAAAAAGTGGCAGTTTTGGGGATAGTGCAAATCTTCTACCACATTTGTGTAAAATAAAAAGCAACAAATTCTGGAATATAAATTAGGTACAGCAAAACATCAGATTCTTTCAATTTAAATGCAATTCTTATCCATTTTCAGGCCTTTTATCCAAAACAAACAACTTCTGCAGATGTTATGTTCCCAATATACTAGAATAGCATGCTTTTTCTTTAAAGGGTACAGCACACATGGATATTTGGACAACTTGTGAAATCTCCATAATGAATAAGTGAAAGGCTTCCCATCGTGTTTTTTCTGTGTTTGTTTTTTCATTTAAATCCATCCTGAGACCACATGCCCGGCGAGGTTTTAGAAACAACCAATGCACCTGCAACAAACTTGATTTGCATATACATTGGATATTCATTGATAATACATTACTATGAATGGAAAAGGCTAGTTTGTCACAGGCTCCTCAGGAGAGGCTTGAGAATCACTGCTCACCGAGCTTAGAAATTGACTTCCACATGACTCTTTTTAGAAGTTGATGTTTCAGGCCCTCACTTCTTTATACAGAACGTTGCATTTCTTTTCATTATAAATGTCCTAAGTGATCAGAATAGCTCCTTACAAGCAAATTTACCAGCAATTATTTTCTTAGCAGTTAGTGACTGGAGCAGCCCATTGGAACAAAAACATGTATTCACGTGTGTGTAAAATGGTTGGGTTTGTATGTTCTTGTTAATTATTATTATTCAAAATAATTGCCTGAGTATTTTTCCTTATAAAAAACTTTCGAGTTTAAAGCTGCATTTCGTGTTAATTCTCCCACACCCAGGTGGAAAGTCGGGGGTCTCTGGAGCTTGACCGGGTTAATTTCAGCTCCGGGGACCCCCTGCTTCCTACCTACCGTAGGTGCTGTCGCTCCTCCATGGAGGTTTAAATTCCCCACATCACATGGGCCAATAGGAATGATATCTCATGGATGATGTTACGGCTTCCTATTGGCTCCCGTGCCGTGGGAGATTTAAGCCTCCATATTGATCACTCAACCAGGGATGTTACTGGCAGCCCCTACGGAAGCAAGTATCTCAGGAAGCAGCGGGTCCGTGGATCGGAAATGAACATGGTTACACTCAAGCAACTCATTGCTTCATACCTATAGTATAGGGAAAATAAATACAAAATAGGCAGAACCGCATCGGTAAGTATTGAAACAAAAAAGGACCACACTTTCTAAAGATGTTTCTCCAGCATCCAATAAGGCCCTCCCAATGAGGCCCTCCCAATAAGGCCCTCCAAATGAGGCAATCCCAATAAGGCCCTCAAAATGAGGCAATCCCAATAAGGCCCTCCAAATGAGGCAATCCCAATAAGGCCCTCCCAATAAAGTAATCCCAATGAGGCCCTCCCAATAACACAACAAATTATAAATTCATTTTTTTGTTTCTCAAATTATATTGTTCTAGATTAGTAGCAGTAATTTTTATGTATTACTCTTGATCTCAGGTATATACATATATAGTACTGTATACATATTCAAATAATATTTTATCAAGAGTAAAATAAAAATAAAAACCAGTCCTGTGACGAGAAAGAAAGTCGTTACTCTGGTTTACAAGCAGGGCAGGCTAGGATTCCCAGCGTACCTGGCTATTGTAGACTAATTGCTCAGCTCCAGGTGTGCCGACTTCCCAGATTAGTGGCATGGCCTGAAGACCTATATAAAGACGTACTCTCCAGACAGAAGTGACTAACCCGCTTGTGTGAGCTGCATTTTGTTTTCCATGTTTTATTTATAGTGAAAGCCATACTATTGCGCCTCTTCCATCATGTCCACAAATCCTTCCATACACTTTCTATGGCAATGAAGAAAAAACGTGCATGTCACACCAGGACTGCCGAACCTCCATTTAAACAAACAAAGAAGAAATTATTCTTCAAAGTCAAAACATAATGAGTAACCTGATCAAACCAATCATATAAATCTAATTGATTTTAGTTTGTGACCTGCGATTCCTGATATCCCTGTGTGTGTTGACAGCACTTAATTCCACAATAACATTATTTCATTTAATTTAAACCCAGTAACTAAACTGTGCTGAGTCTTAAAGCTGCAGTTCAGTCAATATCCTGCATGTGTGTTTTTTTTTTAATAAATCAGTTCTGTAGTAAGAAAAAATACTTTTAGCATTTTCTGTTTAAAAAACAACAACTTTGAAAGACCAATTTTCTTGTATTCTATTTTAACAACCATTTACTAAGGCACTGTCCCTTCATGTCCTGTCACAAGCCCTGGCACACCCCTTTGTCAGCCCTGCCCTCCCTCTTGCACATGTCAGTGCAGGAGTGCTCATGAATATTCATGAGCTTCCACTGACTGACAGAAGCAGAAGAAAAACATATGCCAGCTCTAATGATGTCACCAAATTTCGCAGATCAATACATGGAGAACGAATTGACTGGCAGCTATACAGTTCTTTAGGTAATTAGAGATTGCCCACATGAAACTATTGAAGTAAAAAAATGAATTAAAAAAAAAAAAGACTGAACTGCAGCTTTAAGCCCTTATTCACAAAGTTCCAAAGTCAATGGTGGTTTTCAGAGAACAAGGCCCTTAAGCAACCTGTTGTGTGCTAAGGATTATCATTGTTTAGTAAACCTAGGCCTTCGTATGCTCTACTCAGATGTTTTTCTGATGTCAGTCATTTTGTCTTGGTTTTACTGTCAAAACAATGCTGAATCAGTTGTCTGCCAACACCTTTAATGCTGCAGGGCTTGCGGTGTACTGAACAAGGTAGCATAAGATTAGCAGAAGTTTTCAACAGCGCCTTAAATCAATATGCACTTTCAGAGAAAACGGCTAGAGCCAAAAAGGATTTTTTGTTTTCAACGGTGTTAAAAAATAAAATAAAGAGCCTGGAAAATGGGCAAGAAACTATTATAAATTCACCTAAATATCAGATTTACTCTTTGGATTTAAAATCTAAAGAACCACATAAACATACTGTAAAGATTTGTGTTGCCATCCGCATCAGGTGTTATTTACAATGTTATTTCTAGTATTGGGTCATTTATTGTTGTATAATTACTATGAATCATTCTTCTTGTGCCTGACTGCTATGGCTGGTAAAACCACACCACACTTCTAACCAACTCTAGCACATCAGTTATTGTATCAGTTCTGGAAACCAATTAAGCAAATATGAAAGTTTCCTTTTGAAGAATTCTGCCATCTAGATTTAATTGGTAAAATGAATAAAAAAATGTATACATTGTACCAGATTATAACCCGGTGAAAGATATAAATGAACCTACAATACAATTAGGACTCTACATACTTACAGAGTTGAATGTGCTTTCAAGCTGTCTCTGCTCTGCCTTTTTCTTTTTCAGTTCACTTTCAAGACCTTGCAACTTCCGCTGAAGAGCCAACTCACTTGACAATACTTTTTCCTTCTCTTCAGAAATCTGTAAATTCAATAAAGTATTGTTCCAAAAGGTGAAGTAGACTGCTGCAAGGTGTACAAACGCTGCACGTCTTCAACATTGAACGCATTATGCAACATACTACAATATGTTTTATGCATATCATTTCAGGTCAAGATACAGCGTTTAGATTGGAGAATAAATGATGTATGGTCTGCCTGCAATACAGCTGATGCAAATAGCACATTTGCAATGAATCATGAAAAAAATAACTGACCTACTGTGCTGAACCAAAAAAGTGGTTGAAATGTATATCAGGTTGTTAACCAGATATGTATGTCGTCGTTGTAGAGGTAAAACTCATTAAGTGCATTGTTGGCAAAAACGCACTTCCTTACTTCAAATTTCTTGATATTGCAAAACTTAAAGACATCTAATCTTGTCATATTAGAATACCTTCCTTTTTAAATACAGAATTTTTCCTGTCAAAAAGAATTTAATTGCCTTTTCCTCAGTACTTAAAGATTGTAGTTAATAACTTTTACCCCTACAACGAGATATATATATATATATATATATATATATATATTCTTCATATAATTTTAATAAGAATAATGTTTCTATTAAGATCTACACAGCTTCAAAGCGGCTTGTAACACAGCAGCCCTGCTACGGAGTAGGTTAGCATTTTCCAAAATGAACTAAGCAACCATTCCAATATACAGCGTTCCCCTTCCTGCTACACATATGTGACTGTATTGTGTGTGCATGTGAGTGCATGATGACATCGCCCGTTACTGCAGCTGTTTGGGTAAATGAAGGTCTTCATTTCAAAGTGATGCAAATCTGGCACATTCATTTAGTAATATAATTAGAAACAGACCATTTGTGGAATATTCCGCATAAAGTTGGGGAAAGGAATCCCGATTTCAGGGAAAAGGAAATTGTGGAAGGGTATTTATAACCCACAATACTACAGAAACCTGTAAACAATTTAAAAACATCTTACTGACTTAGTAGTGAGGATATAAGGGCTTTGTTACAATTAATAAGAAAGGAGCTGTATAGATCCTACAATTTAGACAAAGAATACAGAACACATGTGCGGGAACTACATAAAAATACAAGATATAACAGCACAAAAAATAGCCAATATATTTTAATTATTACGGTGATAACTGGTATGTTGTATTCCCCAATATTCTGTAGTAATCAGGAGTTTCTCAAAATATCCGTAAAGAATGTTGAGAATACCAGAGAGGGATCAAAGAAGAAAGAAATGAGACTATTAAAAGTACTAGAAATATACGCTGGCATTAGTAATAGTTTAAAAGATAACCCTAGATCTTGCTTATAAGACACACAATACTACTACAGTAATATGAATGGTAACAAATGAGAACACATAGGAATTTGAAATGTATGTGCTATATAATTTTGCTTTCAGTAATCCATTATCACAATGCTTAAATGATCGATGTTTAATGTGTCCTGCAGCTAATCCATCACTACTGAATTCTCTTGCCTTCAACAAGCAAATGACACGATTTTTTAAAGATATAAACTAGCAAACCATCAGGCAAGTGAAACGAGTATTCCTGATATTAAACAGAATAACCTTCCTGCACTTGAACAGGAATTTCAGCAGTCTGAGCAAACCACCAAGAATGAAAGCAGTGTTAGGTTTATATTTACCGAGGATATGATTTTGAAGAAGGAACGTTGGAAAGACTGGAGGTGTATGGTGACATTGTTCATGGCTAAGTGGGAACCCAAGGCTTTAAAACCACTTACTACTTACAAATCGACGCTGGACTTGCAGAAACATAACATATGGAAAATAGATTAGGATACACAGAAGAAAAACAATGTTAAAATGGTTTCAGACGAACAAGGCAGCCATGTGACTTGATCATTGGGTTAAACATAATATAGACTAGCATATGTGTCTTTAGCTGCCAACATACAGTAACTACAAGTAGCCGCTGCCAAGAAACCAGCTGTTGGGAATGCTGCTTTCCTAGCTTGGCATCTATCCGGTGATGTGATATTATTACAGCTATATTGTAGTTGCTGGCCCTCACAGAAAGAATAAATGGTCTCAAATCCTGTCAATATTAGAAAGCAGCTTTCAAAAATATATACTAGTGTGGAAGCAAAGTAGCATTTCTTTCACTTTTTTACTTCTTACGGGACAGAAAATCTGTGCACTCTCACTAATATAGTGTTTGTAACATTTGATAAGACTACAAAAAATATACCAATGTACCAACTCCCATCATTGCCCTTGTTCAGTGAGTTGTTTACGTTGCTATTGGTTCAAAGAGCTGTCCTCTTAAGCTGCAAATGATCTGTTATTTTATGAACTAACAACATAAGAGCATCACACTTTTCACACTGGTAACACCACGAGTAACGTAAAGTAAAAAGGGGAGGGGGGCAAAATCAGGAAAAAGCCACGTGGGATGCCCCTAGATCAAGGGGACTAAATGAAAAAATAGTCTGAAAATGCTGGGTGCTACAGGCAAAAATCCCTCACGAGTAAGGGATTTGCTTTTCACATAAAAAAGGTACTATATGCGCCACAATCCCAAGTAATTACATTACCAGATGCCCCCAGGGAGGATGCTCTCAGAAAGAATCTCCAAGTGCTTTAGTGTGATTAGGCACCAACGCACGGAAACTCCCGTCAAGTTAATGGGAGTTTTCATACATCTCTGCCCGATCGGCACCAAGGTACTTTAGAGCATAGCCCCCTATACTTCCCCCTCCCCCCTCAAGCACACCCTTCCCCAAAGTGGTCATTTGTAGGCGCCATCTTTGTTCCTGTTGCCTGAGCACATTTTAGAGAGGACAATCAATTGCTCAGTAAACAAATGTGTTTTTAATACCTGTTTTCTTCCTTCTTCAACAGCATTTTCGAGAAGTCTGAGCACAGTCCTACATTCTCTTGATTTATCCTCCAGTTGCGTTTCACTCTGTTGCAGATCCCTTTCTTGATTTTTAAGTTTTTCTTCAAAAAGTTGATTCTGACTGATCATCTTTTCCAATTTACTTCAAAACACAGGGAGAAAAAATGTTATATTACTCTTTCATATGCGTAACCACTACCCCTCTCCCCCCCAAAAAATATAAATAACGTACGTGCTCGTTTCTTCACATTTCTTCTTAATACGATTGTTTTCCATCTCCAAACACTGGTTTCCCAAGAAATAATCACTAACGTCAGCCTGGAAACATAATAATAAAAATAATAAAAAAACGGATTCACTAGATATTAATCCGAATAAAATTTTCCTGTTGAAAGTAATACATTGACACTTTACATTTTTGTTCTTTTCATAGAATAAATGTGAACATACGCAAATGTTGTTATAAACGAGCTTTTAAATTAGAAGACAGTCTTTGGTCTTGAACGTTCACAATTTATTCAACATTTTCATGTTGGTCCAATAAACGGCATAACAATTCAAAAAGGACCAAATTTTCTTTAGGACCTAAAAAGCTACTAGAACATTATGACATTGGTCAAGAAACATCAAACAGAACTAATTAAACATCAGTTTGTTCTCAAGTCTAACAGTTACATTGCTTTTGTGTTTGACAAAGTTACAATAGAATATTAAGGCCTTAAAAATGTGATTCTTAACCAAGGTATTGTGACGAAAAAGGCAACTTTATAAATAAAAGAATGCATTAGGCCGCACCTATAGTGCCGTCGATGGTGACGGCAACACGACGGGTGACATCACCAGTCGCCACCGGCGAAAGTTATATTTCGCTGGGCGGTGGCGTCGCGGGTTTCCAGCCATTTGATTGGTTCCAGGGTCGTCACATGAGGCGACAGCCCATGAAAAATCTAATTTTGTCAGCTACCAGTTTTTGCGACGGCGACGTCGCTCTGTCGCGCTTACTATAAGCATACGCGCCAGCAATGCGTTTGTTTTTGGGCGACATCGCGTCGCCATCGCCAGCACTATAAGTGCAGCCTTAGACTGTACGGCCATCCATGCAAATAACACAATGTTTCTCGCTTTTTTTGAGTGCAGGTAGAGAATCCTTTTTAATTAAGTCAAGAGGGATCCGGCAAAATTGTAAGCACATGAAGCAAAAGTTTCCGCCACCCTTGGCCAACGTCTTCCATGTCAGAGAACCAAGCAGGATTCGGTAGAGAGGGCTTTTCTTGTGCTGGCCCTGATAAACACACAGTGACTTATCATCATACAAGAGGGAGGATATAAAACCATCAGGTTTTAGATTACCGTGAAATATATTTTTGAGCCACAAATTACCTGGATTTGATCTATTAAACATGTTTTTGTTACCAGGAAAAATGGCACCTCGAAGTTGGGGAACCAGGATTAGAAATTACAATCTGTTGCATTATTTTCCAAATTGTTTAATAGGATTCAAGTGCTGTAGATTACTTGTATTAAATGACAAATTACATCTTTCAGTGTTCCCTCTTTTCCACTCAAAGCAATACAAGATCTTAGAATACAATTTTGGAAAATAGTTATGGGTCATTTAACTTCCTTATTTAGATTACCCACATGGATATCAACATAATTAAAAAGAAGTCTAGGTCACCAACACTAAACAAGTGACCTTTTTTGTGTGTGTATATACACATCATGTATGTATATACAAATGTACGTACACACGCACATGTATGTGTATGTAGCACGTGGTCTAAATTTAGCATAGGTTGAACTTGATGGACGCATGTCTTTTTTCAGTCTCATCTACTATGTAACTATGTAACCATGTGTGTGTGCGTGTCTCATATTTCCCCTAGACTCAAGCAGGAATACCATATCACAGATGCACCTTCTGATTAGAAAGAAAGCATCTATGCAGGAACGCTGATAAGGTTTCAACTAAATGTTTCTCATTCTTCCCCTATGAGGTAATCATATCCCAGTATTAAGCTACCTTCAAACTCATATGGCCTTGGGGGAAGGGTAGTCCTAATTAAGATGGAGAATATTTCCTTTTGCTTCCAGACGATAAAGCCTTGCTTGCCGTGTTCATGGTGCAGGAAGGCACTACTAGATTAGTAAAATAAACATTACAAAATAAAAATCAGTACTACCAAAGTCCATTGGTGATTTCAGATCCGTTCTATCAAAGAGAAGTTGTTTAATGTTATCTGGTTGATCAGATTTCAGAAGAGACCATCATATTCTCCCAGGGCTGTTAAATCATGAAGAAGGGGCCAATTCTGTTTAAGAGGAGCACTCATTTCTTGACTGTTCCTTCCCTTAATATATTAATGGCAGATTATGGTGATTGGACAGAGACACATTGACACTGGATTAAAAAAAGCTCTCACTCTTGATCCTGTGTCACTGTAATTTGAAGAATGGCAAAGCACAAGGGAGAGACCCACTTTCAGCTCATTTAAAATAAACTTACATTTACCGCCATTTTAAATATAACAGTGGAAAAGTAGTAATGTATATACATATGTATGCATGCATGCATGTAAAAAGAAGCAATGCCTTTGGATATCAGTGACAGGAATATCTTGACGATTGAAGCATTATGATAAGAGATCACAGAGGGAAAAAAATCATACACAACTGTACATTTTAAATACAATATGATTGAATATTTTCAAATCAGCTATACACTGCTCAAACACTGACATTCTTAAAGAACATATTCTTTTCATTGCTTGTTTCGTTTAAAGTACAAAAAGTCAAATGGATGTCTGTTTTCCTATAAACATTGTCCAGTTTGTAAAGATTCTAGATATGCCTTTTGGATCCTGCCAAAACAATTATTTAAAGGAATTTTGCAGTTGCCACATCACTGAGGTCCAGAGGATGATTTAATACGCAATGTATTTGAACAGGCACATCATGCCTTCAGGTAAGGGATGTTTTAAAATCTTGATTAGGACACAGGAATCATATGGCACACAGGTCACTAATGGAAGGTTTACAAGCACTGCGCTTATGGGAATTAGACAAAAAGTGGCCATTTTGGGAAACAAATTCTTCAAACTGCACAGCAAATTGCTTAGCAAACCCACTTAAAAAGAACAGCATAGCCCATGTCATGCTCCTAATAATCAGTGGGATTACAAATAAAACCTTAGATCATATGCATGTGCTGTAACCATTTTAGCATATCAGTTTTGGCAATAGCTAGTTTCATACACTGAAAATAAGGACCTCGTGAATAAGGGTTCACAGTATGTGAAAGCCCTCCTCCCTGTATAATTAGTCATACACTTCATTTTACAGACAAGTTGAATAAAAATAAAATAATGTGTTGTCTTTTTAACCCATTCACTACTTGGGGAAGCCCGCAACAGTCAATGGATCCCACAATTTTCTCAGCTGTAACCATTCTGTTTTTTATTTTCACAATATGCATTTTCTTTAAGTATTTATTTTTATATTTTAGTTTAGCTTCATGTTGCAAAGCCAGTATAACCAGCCTCACACTGATGAGCCAAAAGATCGAAACAGCTGCCTGAGCAGGTTTTCTGGCTGTGCACTTCTTTAACCCCGGCTGTGCTGAAAAGCATTGTAACGCGACAGGCATAAGGTCATAGGGGCTCCATGTTAAATAGACAAAGTAAAAGGTGACGCTGTGTGCTCATTTGCATGCCATTTCCCAGAATCCCTGTAGTGGAAGCGCTGTATGCTAAGAGATAATGGGGAAAGCAGGGTTGCAGGCCTGTCTGGCACATGCGAATGTGCTCACAAGGGATATTTTAGTTAGAATCAAATTGCAATAAGGGGACACATTGGCACAGTGTCTGCTTAACCATTGCCATGCCAGTGCTATAGAAGTCCTTGTGACAACCTGTTGGGCAGGAAAAATGATTGACATGCACACGTTCCGCCAGGAAAAAGCCCCTGATTGGATCCTGTAATGTTTAGAAGGTAGCAGAGTTGTTGATCACTCCAGTTTTGGAAGCGCCTTAGTGGGAGATGCTGGTATGGAACCAGGCTTCAATGCCGATAGATATGTACTTCAACCACTAGAAGGAAATAAAGGCTAGATGTCTGCCGGAAACATATACTAGGCTGTTTTTAGTACTATACACAGGGATTTAATTACCACCAACAAACAATGGTAGAAAAGGCATTTTAGAAAAAGCTACATACTCTCACTTTTTTACCCACTATAACTTATTTAATGTGTAGTAAAAACCTCCACCGTACAGTGTATAGCAAATAAAAATCTCGTGAGCAGACAGACAGGTCTGCAACCCTGCCTTTCCCCATTATCTCTTAGCATACAGTGCTTCCCCCGCAGCCAGGGATTCTGGGAAATGACATGCAAATGAGCACACAGTACTCTTTACTGAAATGTATCAGAAGATGCAACAAAACTGCACAGCTTTAAAATCAATATACTTCACAATGTCCTCTGGTGAAATTGCCAGGAAAGTGAATGGAATACTAGTAACAAGCAGCACCCAACAGAAACAGACCTGTGCACAGCGCCATGAAAAGTACGCTGGATCCGGCACGTTACAAGGTCTGGGTGAGTTTCCGGTCACTGTTTTACTACAAATAATAGACCGCTAAGGGAGAGCCAGCGTAGGGTCATTTTATATTCAATACACAGTGATGTTTTTTTATGTATACAATGGAACTAAGAACACTCCTTTATCCCACATAAGGAATCTGTTTTACATTCACAGCATATACACATGGAGAGAGCAGGAGTGACCTCATCTGGCGAAGCGCGGTTTTACAAAACAAATTGCACCGATAACCGAGCACCTGAATCTGAAGCTCTGTAACGGTTTCAGAACGGCTGACGCATTTCCTTTTGCAGACCAGGAGGCTTTCCTGGCACTCTTGCAACATCTGGTCAGCTGTTATGAGCAAGCCAGGGACATGTTCCAGTTGGTTTAAGTGAGTCTCCATCTGGCTCCTCACCTGTTTGATGGCATTGAGAAAAATACAGGCAAAGGCAAATATTTCACAACGTATCCTTTTTCTTTTAACTTCTCTTAATAAGTTATAATTGGAAAAGGTTACAGAGAAATGCATAATTTACATTAAACAACTTTCCTTAAACAAACAAATGTAATCTAAATATTACAGAGTAAAATATGTTTAAAGCTAATCTATACTAATGCATATGTATGCATGTACAGTATGTATGCATGTACAGTATGTATGCATGTACAGTATGTATGCATGTACAGTATGTATGCATGTACAGTATGTATGCATGTACAGTATGTATGCATGTATAGTATGTATGCATGTACAGTATGTATGCATGTACAGTATGTATGCATGTATGTACAGTATGTATGCATGTATGTACAGTATGTATGCATGTACAGTATGTATGCATGTACAGTATGTATGTATGTATGAATGCAGGTATGCATGTAGTGGTGGAAATGTAAGGGTACTGAGGCAGAGCACTACATTGTGTTTTGTTTACAGACGAAAATATGTACTTAATTTTCAAGGAAAATGGGATTATTTCTAAGTGTCCTCTGTCCTTGCACAGTCCTTGCTTTTTCTAAAAGCACATAAAACAGACATACGCGCTATCGCATTTGATAAAATAGGGTCCATAGGGGTCTATGTATCAACGTAAAGAAAAGTGCGCTCAGATGCACAGCTGCGGTATATGGAAGGACTGTCTGTTACAGCTGATGCAGTATGTTAGCTCTTCAGTAGGTCACTTTAGATGGATTTTTTGGGGGAAATAAAAGACAAAGAGAGTGGTGCAGAGAGATGCAGACTGATATATCTCAATCTGCGCAGCCTGCAACTCCTCCTGACACTCCACATGGACCAAGCCCGGGCAAACAGGGAACAATTGGAGCAAAATGCTTTGATACATCGGTGAGGTGACAATACTCCAGTGTTGCTCCAAAATTGCCTCGATCCAGACCCCATAGTGTGCAATATAACGGGGTATGCTAAACCGCCAGAAATAAACATCTTTGTAATTTATCTCCAAATAACATAGATATATAACATTTCATTGGACCCCAAAATGAACATTCTGGAACAATGAACTGGGTAGAATAAAATGTCTGCGTATAAATTACGAGTCCACAAAGGTGCTTTCTTCCCATGTAACAGAATGAACCCCCAGCAGCCATCATTGTGCCCAATGAATTCTTTCTGCAAAGACTGTATTCTAATTTAACAAAGAAGATGTGATTTTTATTTAATCTATAACCAAATAGGAAAACTGCCCAAAAAAACAGGAAACATGGCCTGATCGTTGATTTTAGGTTTTTCATTCCGAGAGGAATTAAATCAGACATTAATGACTAAGCCCAGAAGCAGTTATCTTGCAATTCATTAAACCACGAAAGTTACATTAATTGATGTAAAATGTTGGAGGGGGTTGTTAATCACAAAAAGAGATAAAACTATAACAGCAGGAAACATACTGTCCCCCGCCTGTATAACAGCAGGAAACATACTGTCCCCCGCCTGTATGACAGCAGGAAACATACTGTCTCCCGCCTGTATAACAGCAGGAAACATACTGTCCCCCGCCTGTATAACAGCAGGAAACATACTGTCCCCCGCCTGTATAACAGCAGGAAACATACTGTCCCCGCCTGTATAACAGCAGGAAACATACTGTCCCCCGCCTGTATAACAGCAGGAAACATACTGTCCCCCACCTGTATAACAGCAGGAAACATACTGTCCCCCGCCTGTATAACAGCAGGAAACATACTGTCACCCGCCTGTATAACAGCAGGAAACATACTGTCCCACCGCCTGTATAACAGCAGGAAACATACTGTTCCCCGCCTGTATAACAGCAGGAAACATACTGTCACCCGCCTGTATAAAAGCAGGAAACATACTGTCCCCCGCCTATAGAACAGCAGGAAACATACTGACCCCCGCCTGTATAAAAGCAGGAAACATACTGTCCCCCGCCTGTATAACAGCAGGAAACACACTGTTCCCCGCCTGTATAAAAGCAGGAAACATACTGTCCCCCTCCTGTATAACAGCAGGAAACATACTGTCCCCCTCCTGTATAACAGCAGGAAACACACTGTCCCCCGCCTGAATAAAAGCAGGAAACACACTGTCCCCCGCCTATATAAAAGCAGGAAACATACTGTCTCCCGCCTGTATAAAAGCAGGAAACATACTGTCTCCCGCCTGTATAAAAGCAGGAAACATACTGTCCCCCGCCTGTATAACAGCAGGAAACATACTGTCCCCCGCCTGTATAAAAGCAGGAAACACACTGTCCCCCGCCTATATAAAAGCAGGAAACATACTGTCTCCCGCCTGTATAAAAGCAGGAAACATACTGTCTCCCGCCTGTATAAAAGCAGGAAACATACTGTCCCCCGCCTGCATAACAGCAGGAAACATACTGTCCCCCGCCTGCATAACAGCAGGAAACATACTGTCCGCCGTCTGTATAACAGCAGGAAACATACTGTCCCCCGCCTGTATAACAGCAGGAAACATACTGTCCCCCCCGCCTGTATAAAGGCAGGAAACATACTGTCCCCCGCCTGTATAACAGCAGGAAACATACTGTCCCCCGCCTGTATAACAGCAGGAAACATACTGTCCCCCGCCTGTATAAAAGCAGGAAACATACTGTCCCCCACCTGTATAACAGCAGGAAACATACTGTCCCCCGCCTGTATAACAGCAGGAAACATACTGTCCCCCGCCTGTATAAAAGCAGGAAACATACTGTCCCCCGCCTGTATAACAGCAGGAAACATACTGTCCCCCGCCTGTATAACAGCAGGAAACATACTGTCCCCCGCCTGTATAACAGCAGGAAACATACTGTCCCCCGCCTGTATAACAGCAGGAAACATACTGTCCCCCGCCTGTATAACAGCAGGAAACATACTGTCCCCCGCCTGTATAACAGCAGGAAACATACTGTCCCCCGCCTGTATAAAAGCAGGAAACATACTGTCCCCCGCCTGTATAACAGCAGGAAACATACTGTCCCCCGCCTGTATAAAAGCAGGAAACATACTGTCCCCCGCCTGTATAACAGCAGGAAACATACTGTCCCCCGCCTGTATAACAGCAGGAAACATACTGTCCCCCGCCTGCATAACAGCAGGAAACATACTGTCCCCCGCCTCTATAACAGCAGGAAACATACTGTCCCCCGCCTGTATAACAGCAGGAAACATACTGTCCCCCACCTGTATAACAGCAGGAAACATACTGTCCCCCGCCTGTATAAAAGCAGGAAACATACTGTCCCCCGCCTGTATAACAGCAGAAACATACTGTCCCCCGCCTGTATAACAGCAGGAAACATACTGTCCCCCGCCTGTATAACAGCAGGAAACATACTGTCCCCCGCCTGTATAACAGCAGGAAACATACTGTCCCCCGCCTGTATAACAGCAGGAAACATACTGTCCCCCGCCTGTATAACAGCAGGAAACATACTGTCCCCCGCCTGTATAACAGCAGGAAGCATACTGTACCTTCTCATTTTCCAGATCTTTATTTTCAATGATTTGTTTGTTGTCCGTAAAGACCGCTTCAAATCTTTGTTTTAGTTCTTTAGCTTCTAGCTGTAACTTCTGCACCTGCAATAAACAGAAAAACAACTTTTCATTTGGATATAAAACCAATGAAAGATGTCATTTATTTCTGAATTATTGGTTATTATATCAGGGGGCTCAACTCTAGTCCTCAAGACAACCCAACAGGTCAGGTTTTAAAGATATTCCAGCTTCAGCCCAGGTGGTGCAATCTTTGACTGAGCCACTGATTGAGCCACCTGTGCTGAAGCAGGAATAATCCTTAAAACCTGACCTGTTGGGGGAACGTGAGAACTGGAGTTGAGAATGGAAGGGAAGTAAATATAATTATGCCCCTTTACAAAGCATTAGTAAGACCACACCTTGAATATGGAGTACAATTTTGGGCACCACTGCTTAGAAAAGACATTATGGAACTAGAGAGAGTGCAGAGAAGAGCCACCAAGTTAATAAAGGGGATGGACAATCTTACGTATGAGGAGAGGCTAGCTAAATTAGATTTATTTACATTAGAAAAAAGGCGTCTAAGAGGGGATATGATAACTATATACAAATATATTAGGGGACAGTACAAGGAGCTTTCAAAAGAACTATTCATCCCATGGGCAGTACAAATGACTCAGGGGCATCCCTTAAGGTTGGAGGAAAGGAGATTTCACATGCAACAAAGGAAAGGGTTCTTTACAGTAAGGGCAGTTAAAATGTGGAATTCATTGCCCATGGAGACTGTGATGGCAGATACAATAGATTTGTTCAAAAAAAGGTTGGACATCTTTTTAGAAAGGAAAGCTATACAGGGATATACCAAATAAGTATTCATGGGAAGATGCTGATCCAGGGAGTAATCTGGTTGCCATTATTTGGAGTCAGGAAGGAATTTATTTTCCCCCTTATGAGATATCATTGGATGACATGTCCCCGGGGTTTTTGTTTGCCTTCCTCTGGATCAATAAGTAAGTACAGATATGGGATAATGTATCTGTCGCCAAAATTTAGCATAGGTTGAACTTGATGGACGGATGTCTTTTTTTTCCAACCTCATCTACTATGTAACAATGTAACCGTATAGTTCTATAAATTGTTCTATACGTTGGTCCAAGCTTTATCTTCAACACAGATAAGGAGTGGATACAAATGGAAGAGTCATTTATACCGGAAACAAATGGTCTGTATGTTTGCTAGCTACATATTATACATTCAATATTACATTAAAGACCAAGTTTTGCAAGTAAATTTGCATTTCTGTTTTGAAGTTCTCACACCAGCTATTATGAAATATGTTTTACCTGGTTTTCATAATGTTCCACAAAGTCTCGCTGCTGCTTTGCCTTCTCTTGGAGCTCTGACAGTTCACTGTTAACTGGCACAGTCTGTGTTTCTAAAGCAGCAATGGAGGCCTGATGTTGGGATACATGCCATTATAAACTGGTAATACAACACGTTTGTCACGGACATTTTCTTTCAAAAGTATTACAACCTGTTACTTAGCTAACTTTAAGTTCGATATGAGAATGGCAATTCCAAATAAATAAGTAAATTACATATATAATGCTCACAGTGCTTATTCCTTTGCTACTAACCTCTCTGTTTCTTCAGGCTACTGAACACAAGTATTAAATAAGAGCAGTTTGAATCCCACATGGGCACAGCACCAGGTAGGTATGATTGCCTACCCCTGAAGTATGGAAATTGTTATGCTGTAAATCCTGTTAATGTTTTTCAATTATTATTTAAATATGGAATTGTGCTGACCAGTAGGCAATAAGCAATCTACCAAAAAGGGTTAAATGGTTTCACAATGAACTGCTACAAGCTACTCCAGCATGACATTGTTGCATTATAGAACCATTTTGCATGTAATATGTTACATATACAGCAAAGCAAAGACCTTCTGCCAAGGGTGCCGCAGTCCCATGGTCAGAGGTCGCACCCTGCCCTGCCTACAGGCTGCGATACGCCTCTCCTCTCTCAGCCCGGCACAAAGCAGAGAAGCAAGCGTCTATCTCACGGGATGTGCTCGCTGAGCTGCAGACATGTTTTTGGGGTGTGGGAAGGTTGGAGGGGAGAGGAGTAATGGCTTTGTGTGGGGAGGAGGGTGGAGGCGAGTGCTGTGTGTGTGGAGGAGGGTGGAGGTGAGTGCGGGGAGGAGGATGGAGACGAGTGATGTGTGTGAGGAGGGTGGAGGCGAGTGCTGTGTGTGTGGGGAGGAGGGTGGAGGCGAGTGCAGTGTGTGGGGAGGAGGATGGAGGCGAGTGCTGTGTGTGAGGAGGAGGATGGAGGCGAGTGCTGTGTGAGGAGGAGGAGGATGGAGGCGAGTGTTGTGTGAGGAGGAGGAGGATGGAGGCGAGTGTTGTGTGTTTGGGGAGGAGGATGAAGGCGAGTGCAGTGTGTGGGGAGGAGGGTGGAGGCGAGTGCTGTGTGTGGGGAGGAGGGTGGAGGCGAGTGCTGTGTGTGGGGAGGAGGGTGGAGGCGAGTGCTGTGTGTGGGGAGGAGGGTGGAGGCGAGTGCTGTGTGTGTGGGTAGGAGGATGGAGGCGAGTGCTGTGTGTGTGGGTAGGAGGATGGAGGCGAGTGCTGTGTGTGTGAGGAGGAGGGTGGAGGCGAGTGCTGTGTGTGTGGGGAGGAGGGTGGAGGCGAGTGCTGTGTGTGTGAGGAGGAGGATGGAGGCGAGTGCTGTGTGTGGGGAGGAGGATGGAGGCGAGTGCTGTGTGAGGAGGAGGAGGGTGGAGGCGAGTACAGTGTGTGTGAGGAGGAGGGTGGAGGCGAGTGCTGTGTGTTTGGGGAGGAGGATGGAGGCGAGTGCTGTGTGTGTGAGGAGGATGATGGAGGCGAGTGCTGTGTGTGTGGGGTGGAGGATGGAGGCGAGTGCTGTGTGAGGAGGAGGATGGAGGCGAGTGCTGTGTGTGTGAGGAGGAGGATGAAGGCGAGTGCTGTGTGTGTGAGGAGGAGGATGGAGGCGAGTGCTGTGTGGGGAGGAGGCGAGTGCTGTGTGTGTGAGGAGGAGGATGGAGGCGAGTGCTGTGTGTGAGGAGGAGGAGGATGGAGGCGAGTGCTGTGTGTGTGAGGAGGAGGATGGAGGCGAGTGCTGTGTGTGTGGGGAGGAGGATGGAGGCGAGTGCTGTGTGAGGAGGAGGAGGATGGAGGCGAGTGCTGTGTGTGAGGAGGAGGATGGAGGCGAGTGCTGTGTGTGTGGGTAGAAGGATGGAGGTGAGTGTGTGGGGAGGAGGATGGAGGTGAGTGCTGTGTGTGTGGGGAGGAGGATGGAGGCGAGTGCTGTGTGTGAGGAGGAGGAGGATGGAGGCGAGTGCTGTGTGTGTGAGGAGGAGGGTGGAGGCGAGTGCTGTGTGTGTGAGGAGGAGGATGGAGGCGAGTGCTGTGTGTGAGGAGGAGGAGGATGGAGGCGAGTGCTGTGTGTGTGAGGAGGAGGATGGAGGCGAGTGCTGTGTGTGTGGGGAGGAGGATGGAGGCGAGTGCTGTGTGAGGAGGAGGAGGATGGAGACGAGTGCTGTGTGTGAGGAGGAGGATGGAGGCGAGTGCTGTGTGTGTGGGTAGAAGGATGGAGGTGAGTGTGTGGGGAGGAGGATGGAGGTGAGTGCTGTGTGTGTGGGGAGGAGGATGGAGGCGAGTGCTGTGTGTGAGGAGGAGGAGGATGGAGGCGAGTGCTGTGTGTGTGAGGAGGAGGGTGGAGGCGAGTGCTGTGTGTGTGAGGAGGAGGATGGAGGCGAGTGCTGTGTGTGGGGAGGAGGATGGAGGTGAGTGCTGTGTGTGTGGGGAGGAGGAGGATGGAGGCGAGTGCTGTGTGTGAAGAGGAGGATGGAGGCGAGTGCTGTGTGTGAGGAGGAGGATGGAGGCGAGTGCTGTGTGTGTGAGGAGGAGGAGGATGGAGGCGAGTGCTGTGTGTGTGGGTAGGAGGATGGAGGCGAGTGCTGTGTGTGGGGAGGAGGATGGAGGCGAGTGCTGTGTGTGAGGAGGAGGATGGAGGCGAGTGCTGTGTGTGGGGGGAGGAGGATGGAGGCGAGTGCTGTGTGTGAGGAGGAGGAGGATGGAGGCGAGTGCTGTGTGTGAGGAGGAGTAGGGTGGAGGCGGGTGGAGGGCGAGTGCTGTGTGTGGAGGAGGGTGGAGGTGAGTGCTGTGTGTGGGGAGGAGGGTTGGGGTGTAGTGCTGTGTGAGAGAGGGGGATACATGTGGAGTGTGTTTTGAATAAAAGGAGAAGTATAATGTGTGAGGCTGAGTGCGTAGTGATGGAGAATGGGGTGGGCGATGAGTGAGGTTTTACAAGCAGGGCCACCTTGAGCTTTAAAATTCCTTCAGGGGTCACCCTGCTCAACAAACAAAAAAAAAAGGGGGAAGGTTGATAACCGGACTTAGGTTGCAACTGGAAATCAATGCCTCTGGGAGTGGATCAAAAACCTTTTTTGATATGATTTACTGAATTAAATAAGACATTAACAAAAAGCTATGGTGGGTAAAAAAAAAAAGTGATAATAGAGAAATACTGGGTTGCAGATCTGTCTGAGACATGCGAACGTACCCACGAGGGGTATTTTTATTTGCTGTACAAGACATGTAATTCCAGAAATATATGTACTGTATACTTACCCTGCACTTCCAGCTGATAAGTTGAATATTAAGATAATTATGACGGTGCAGAATATCTTTGTGAGAGGCCCTTTAGACCATCACTGGTTGAACCTTTATTCAGAAATGAACAGAAGAAGATGAACGCACACGTCTGTCACAGGTGGTCTTTGGACCACTTTTTAAGCATACATGAGACAGGAAAAGCTCAATGCTGCGGGGTATAAACTCTTCTTCAGGTGGCCAGAAGTTAGGTTTATCGCTACTCTGAAACATTGTGCTTTTCCCGTCTTGGGTTAATAAATGGTCCAAAGATTTACTTTGATGGATGTGTGCGTTCATCGTCTTTCATTTTCAAGTTAAAACATGTCATTATTAAATGTACACAATGTAATTAGTGTTTTCTTTCTAAGACTAGAGGTTCACAACACGGGATTAATAACAAACAAATGACACATTTTTTTTTAAAATTGCCATTTAGAAAATGCAAACACTTGTTTTAAAAGTAAATGGTATTTCATTTATAATTTATGTCCAGATTATTCAATGCAAAACTCAAGTACCAGAAAGTAAAGCTTAATTTTACCTTTAGTTTTGTATTTTCCTGACTAAAATGTGCATTTTCTAAGTTAACAAGTCGTAGCTTCTCAGCAAGCGCTTCTTTTGAATGTTCACTTTCATCTTCAATTTTTTTGTTGTTCTTCAAGTGGTCGGATAACTGCCTTTTAGAGATGAGAAACAAATAAACAATTAAAGCCGAATATAGATCAAAATCAAAACATTATATATGACCAGTAGGTGAAAACATATTTCAAACTGCATTTCATTCAAGTCATAATGGCAGTTTACATGGCAAGTGTATTATACAGATGTAGCAGAGATTAACGCTCCCGTGGTGCGTGGCAGCGGTGGGGGGACACGGCGCGTGGCAGGGACCACGTGGCGTGGGGCACCGGCGGTGGAAAGGTGACGCATGGCACCGGCGGGGGAAAGGCGGTGCGTGGCACCGGCGCGGGACACGGAACGTGGCAGCGGCGCGGGACACAGCACTTTGTGTCTGAATTAGTTGCATGCAAAAACGGGGTGATGCCAACACATTACTTCATCTGCAAACAGCCATAAGCAATACGTTTTTACGACTTTGGGGTGCTACTCTGGGGTACTGATTAATACATTTAACACATAGCATAAATGACTGACTGCATTGCAATTTACAATCGAAAACAAAATGACAATTTATACGGTTATGAGAATGTGCCTAAAATGGAATTTATGAAGAGCTGTTTGTTATGTTGTAAGTCACCAAGTCACTAGTAACAGCATAAGACACACACACACACACACACACACACACACACACACACACACACACACACACACACACACACACACACACACACACACACACTATTCTGGACAGTGTTTAATTATAATGAACAAAAAAAGTTAAGAAATTGCAAGTATCACGAGTTAGGCAACATCACATCTTCCTCTCCTTAATCCTCAAGGAAATGTATCCTAAATTACCTTTACAAAATTTTCTGTAATGATTAGTTCTCATTCCTACAGAAAGGAACTGCAAGACCCTCCAACGCTTAAAACATGAATCACTGCTGCATACAACGGCTAAACATTTCCCAATTTTCTGCTTCATCTAACAATGTTTGGCTTTCAACTACAGCACTAGATTGGCCATTGGGTGATCCAAGCAGTTTTCGTTTCCAATCCTACAGTAAATGCTTTTGCAGAAGTTGCTTTCAGCAGCATGTTTGGGTTTATCATGCACAAACGGCAGTCAACGCCAAAAAAATGGTTTGTATCTATAACATTTTTATAGTATCTCTTTAATTTGGTTGACTTATGTGAGAGCTTTATGGAAGATAATAGTTAATTGCTATCCTATGCTCCCAGTGCAGTAACTTGGAAAAGGTTTCCCGGGGGTAACTTACTTAGTTAGGGTCTCATTCTGAACCTCTAAATGCGTCTTATTTTCCACTGCAGAGTCATGATGACTTCTCCAGACGTGGCCACAGGAAAGGGCCTCGGATAATTGTATTTCCTACAGAATATACAAGAAGCAGGAAAATCAACCAGCAAGAGAGAGAATGGCTAAGTAATTCACCATGGCCCCTTAATTGGATATTATTTGAGATGCAACATTAACAAAGTTTATTCATCACTCAGTTATAAGTTATTTGAAACATTACGATTACATTTTGGTATATATATATGACAAATACAGTATATATTCATGATGTGGTGGGTGTAGGAGTTTGAGCTAGCTGGGAATGTGTGTGTGTATATATATTATATATAATATAATATATATATATATATATATATATATATATATATATATATATATAATATAGATATATATACATTTAAAGATAGATTATATAGATATAAAGATAGATATAGATATATATATAATACAAGGCTCCTAACCAGGCAGACCAGGAAATCCAAGGAACACAAAGCAAGGAAGAGGTCACATGGGTGAATGTGCCTGCTTTTGAATACAATTTTTTTGTTATTACCATGAGTGCTGCCTCTTCCTTGCTTTGTGTTCCTTGGATTTCCTGGTCTGCCTGGTTAGGAGCCTTGTATTATACTCTGCTTATGGGACTAGCACCTGTCGGCCGGAAGAAGAGATCAGTGTATCTCGAAAGCTCGCACAAATAAAAGCATTTAGTTAGCCACAGAACGGTATCATCTATTTATTTTTTGATTATATATATATATCTTTATTTATCACTGCTGAGGTCATTAGAAGTTCAGACTGACAGCAAAAAGAAGCTCTTGTATGTGTAATGTGGGTCGGAAAATGCAATCATTTTCTGATTGACAGATTTGCAGTCGCATTTTGTATCCACTGCAGTACTTAAATCACACAAGCTTTGCTGTACAATTGCCTGTTTAGCAATGAAGTCCTAGATCAGAGGTGCGCAAAGTGGGGGGCGGAGGATTTTTATGGGATGGGGGGGCGCGGGCTGTTGCTGAGGCCCCACGCTCTTCCCCGAGGCATTTAAATTAAATGCCGGGGGATCGTGTAAGGCCTCTGCAACCTGAACTCACCGTGATTCTGGAGGCTGCTGTGACGCGTCGTCATGGCAACGCGGCGGTGTCATGCGGAGTGACATCACACGCACGTCTCCATGACAACAGGGTCACGTGACCCCACTGCGTTATATGATGCCGCCGAGTAAGGTAAGGGGGGCGCGAGAGCAAGTGGGAGCTGACAGGGGTGCGCAGCGCCAAAAGTTTGCGCTCCCCTGTCCTAGATTATTCTCAATAATCAACTGGTACTTACCTTCTCTTTCATTTGGAGATTACGCTTTTCCACAGCTGCTTGAAAGCGGAGAACTTTTTGTTTTTGGGCACGGGCAGCCTTTTTCAAGCCTACTTTCTCAAACGCTCGCTTTGCTTTTAAAGATGACATTTGATTTCTGACGTCTTCCACTTCCAGTTTTCGGCAACTTATTGCAGTTTCAATATTCTGCGCAAAAAAGCGAGACAAAAACGAAATCAGACATGATTCGTCTTGCATTAACGAGCGTTTAGTCTCATACTAAGTGATACGTCATGACATTTTCCTGCGCCAAAATACGCATTATAGCCAGTAATGTGAATGGGCTCATAAGGCATCTTATAGCTCAACCCGGCTTAGCAGATATGGATGGGTCTCAGCATTTTATCGTGATATTTTTATTGCAAGCCCTTAGGGCAGACATTCCGGGTCCTAAATCCTACACGTATTGAATGAAAGTATCCTACAGTCTCACGCTTGTTCTGGGAAGTGTTGCATACATAGCTGCTGCCATGTAAAGAAATGTTTTTTTTCTTGTCTTTTTGCTATTGAAAGATAATTTTTTGTTAAGTCTACAGGATGCTTACGAGAAGGGCCTCAATATTTAGGATAATTGTTCAAAAGTTAGAGCTCGTCAATTCTGCAAATCACCGCACAACACAGAAAAAGCACTCAGACATTTGTGACGAGCTGGACGGGCTTTACACTGACAAATGTGTTCGTTGGAGCGACACAGAGGTGAACATTGCGTACACCATAACCCCTTGAATGCTAAGGGGGATGGTGATGCTCCGCAATGCAATGTGTACTAGGTGTTGGAAGGCTTTACTAAACATGGGCTTTTCCTATATAGTTTACAAATAAATATTCCCAGAACAATTGTGTCTTCCCATTAATCAGTCGGGATGAATGTTTTATTGACTTAATTCATCTTAGCAGTAATATTGCTCAACAAACTTACATTTTGAAATCTGTGTGTGCTTTAGAGAGAGACTGATGAAATGACTTGCATAGTGTTAGCATGAATATGCATAAAATTAGCATGAATATGTTCAGAATACAGCTATTATTCAATGTCTCTAATATAGTGTATTATAGTCACACTAAAATGCACATTTAGAAACAAACGATGATTTGAACCCGATGTTTGTTTCGCATAAAAAAAGGGATAAATAGCAGTGTGTATAAGAAAAATCCCTGGTTGTGTTTCGGTTCTGAACAATTTAGATTGTAAGGGTGACATCTCATGGGATTGTCCAGCTGAGTTACACCAATACATTATGTTTTTGGTTTCAATTTGTATGAACTTTTTATTGCAATTTAGTGACTTTTTGACTACGGGAGGTATTCACAAAGCTCCACTAAGAAATGTCAAAGCTCGATCAGCTCAAACCGATGGCAGATACCGCACATCGAGCTCCGCTATATCCCTTACCAAAGCTTAGTGCCCCCAATCCCATTATTATGTCTTCATACTAAACTGAAGTATTATGGGTAAACCAAGATATAGAAAAAATATGTTATTATAACCTGCAGTCGTGTGACCATCTGTTCATTCTCAGCCTCCTTTTTTTTAACCAGGCTTTGCAGACGGCTGTGTGTTGCCTCCATCGATTTTGATAGCTGGCTGGACTTGACTGCATTGAGCTACAATGGAAGTAACACAAACGGCATTAGCAGATTTCCTTTCTAAAACAGGGGCCTATAAAATAACAAGAACTGCTCGGCACACATTACTGGCTGCAGAAATCCAAAGCAATATTAAATAACTATTCCAGTTATCACCAGAGGCATTTTATTAATATATTAAAAGGAGACAGACAGGGAGTTTCATGTTGTATTCATCGGAATGAACACGTTTGCACAATCTGCATACCTTCTCCTCCTGAATAAGCTGTGAGACATCTTTAGTCTTTGCTTCTTTTTCAATGACTTGTGATCGAAGTTTCTATAATAACAAACAAGTTTATTTATTAGTTCTCAACATTACAGTTATTGGCCCCATTAAAAAAACCTGAACAGTAAAAGATTTCATGGACAATAATAAATAACTCACAAGCAAGTCAATCAATAATATCTTCTGAAGCGCCACCAGTTACACAAAGAACATTTGATTTTGGCTACGAAGCAGAAGACACACACAGTATACCATTTTAAGATCTTTTGAAGATTAAGAAAAATATTTTTTATAGGAGATTTCAGCCTGGCCCTAGGATAAAATACCCAAAGGAATGCACATATCAAATATTAAACTTTGGACAAAGTTCCCTGTAACTGGCAATGGCTTTAACTTGTCTGCACTTGAGCCAAAGCCACCAATCCACTTAATTCATAGAAGAACTAAAGAACAATATTCATACATGGGATTATTAATATGATCATGCATACCTAATAGCAGAAACGTAGATCGATTACTTGGTTTATAAATAAAAAGGAGAGAGTTGAAATTGGAAGTAATAAGACTATGTATTTTTAGGTTATGCATTCAACATAAAAATCTATTGTTTAATAGTATATTTGCATACTTACGCGATTTTCAGCTTCATCTTCAATTAGTCTTTCCATCAAAACCTCCACACTTGTACCATTCATAGATCTGTTGTACTGCACATGAAAGTTGGTGATAATTCATACAACAATATTTCACAAATACACATTTGACCAACAGTTTTTTAGGGCAACTAATTTTGTTTCAATAACTTTACCAATTGTAAATTCCTCCTGCGCTCATTTATCTACTGTACTCTCACATGTTACCCTTCATTGTGTGGTCACGTTCCTCTGCAAGGGATACCACCTTCCAATTTCCTTCGCGCAGCCACTAATCTCTGGACCACATCTGGCTTATCATACTTTCCCATCTTTTAGAATACCCAACACACGTCTATTCCCCACATTACCCTACAGAGTTTCGGTAATTCAACCTATTCTCAATGTCATGTCACACAATCTGTTCCATCCCTCTTACTGTGCCCTCTTGAACGCCATATTAACTTACAGCAAATGAAAATACCACGGTGTGAGCAGCTTTGCATGTCTCAGACAGGTCTGCAACCATACTTCCAAAACATCTTTTAGCGACTAGATACCTACTTCCCTACTTTCTCTAACCAAATAGAAGTCTATCCACTACCATCTTTCTCAACCAATTAGCCTGTTTGACTTTATTCCCATCTACAAGCGTCCTTCTAGCTCTCCTGTACCCACCTACAAGCATCCTTCTAGCTGTCCTGTACCCACCTACAAGCATCCTTCTAGCTCTCCTGAACCCATCAACAAGCGTCCTTCTAGTTCTCCTGTACCCATCTGTAGAAGGAGAGGGGGATTGGCCCAGTATTAAAGTAGTTGCACCCCATATGGCCACCCCCTGACCTCACCAGGGAGGCAAGGGGTTAACTGGACTGCGGTCAAGGAATGTGGTTTTCACCTTGCTATCACATGAAAATGTATGTTCCCCTGTTGTACTGTATTTCCACCATGTAAGTGTCTGTACCACCCACACACTGGGATCCATCCGGGAGGACAAGGGTTAATAGTGAAATAGTGGTTATAGCCCTTTGTTTAATGTTCCCGCCTTTTCAGGCACCATTTTGCAGAGTCCCATAGGCCACCATTGAAGCTCCATTCATTTCAATGGCGAATGAGTGAAAAACTGAGATTTATTTTACAGCGGAGAATTTTGTAATAAACTTAGAAACGGTTTATGTGGTATTTGCATATCTCCGGTTCTAAAGGTCACAGCGGGCTGAAACTTGGACCCTATAGTGTCCCACTTCCGGCAGTAAGGCCTGGGTAGTTTGGACCCACTGGACCTAACATAACCGGTTATTTTAATATGTTTGTGTATTAACCATCATACTGTATTTTCAAAGCGGGGACAAATGCCCGCAAAGATTCCTGCCTACTAAGGAATGCAAATGGTCAGGATAGCGACCAAATGTTTAGGAAGCAGATCCCTGATCAAAGACTTAGCCACTCTAACTGTTTACATGAGGGCGGAGAAGCATTAAGCTGGAGTGGTTTGTGGGTGTTATAACTCACACTTACAAACAAAGAGTATCCTGCCAGCTACCCCATCTGGTAGACTGCCCAGCGTCCCTGATTAGGGTGTGGGGCTTCAGAAATGAGACCCTCAGGGTCCCAGGACGCATGTGCCAACTAGCTGGGGGGCAGGGGTTAAACTGTGTTCCCACGTTAGAGATTGGATGCAGGTAATTGTTCACCAATAGTCTGCACTCAATAGTAACAATAGGGTTGAAAAGAGATATAAACTGTTGTCAACCCTACAGTCTTTGTCTTCTGATTACATCTTGATTGATACCTGTTTGCTGGAGAATTGCTATCTGATACTTCTTCATTCCAACCCCTAAGTAAGTGTTACCTTCTTGTCTGTTAATTGTACTATCTTGTTGTGTTCACCTATCTAAGGAATAAATATACTTTATTATATCTAAGCATCGTTCAGTTCAACCCAGTTATTTGGTGCAAATTATATCTTGTCATAAGTTACCGTGACACCATCTACAAGCATCCTTCTAGCTCTCCTGTACCCATCTACAAGCGTCCTTCTAGCTCTCCTGTACCCACCTACAAGAATCCTTCTAGCTCTCCTGTACCCATCTACAAGCATCCTTCTAGCTCTCCTGTACCCATCTACAAGCATCCTTCTAGCTTTCCTGTACCCATCTACAAGCGTCCTTCTAGCTCTCCTGTACCCATCTACAAGCGTCCTTCTAGCTCTCCTGTACCCATCTACAAGCGTCCTTCTAGCTCTCCTGTACCCACCTACAAGCGTCCTTCTAGCTCTCCTGTACCCATCTACAAGCGTCCCTCTAGCTCTCCTGTACCCATCTACAAGCGTCCTTCTAGCTCTCCTGTACCCATCTACAAGCGTCCTTCTAGCTCTCCTGTACCCATCTACAAGCATCCTTCTAGCTCTCCTGTACCCATCTACAAGCATCCTTCTAGCTCTCCTGTACCCATCTACAAGCGTCCTTCTAGCTCTCCTGTACCCATCTACAAGCGTCCTTCTAGCTCTCCTGCACCCATCTACAAGCGTCCTTCTAGCTCTCCTGTACCCATCTACAAGCATCCTTCCAGCTCTCCTGTACCCATCTACAAGCGTCCTTCTAGCTCTCCTGTACCCATCTACAAGCGTCCTTCAAGCTCTTCTGTACCATCTACAAGCGTCCTTCTAGCTCTCCTGTACCCATCTACAAGCGTCCTTCTAGCTCTCCTGTACCCATCTACAAGCGTCCTTCTAGCTCTCCTGTACCCATCTACAAGCGTCCTTCTAGCTCTCCTGTACCCATCTACAAGCATCCTTCTAGCTCTCCTGTACCCATCTACAAGCATCCTTCTAGCTCTCCTGTACCCATCTACAAGCGTCCTTCTAGCTCTCCTGTACCCATCTACAATCGTCCTTCTAGCTCTCCTGTACCCATCTACAAGCGTCCTTCAAGCTCTTCTGTACCCATCTACAAGTGTCCTTCTAGCTCTCCTGTACCCATCTACAAGCGTCCTTCTAGCTCTCCTGTACCCATCTACAAGCGTCCTTCTAGCTCTCCTGTACCCATCTACAAGCATCCTTCTAGCTCTTCTGTACCCATCTACAAGCGTCCTTCTAGCTCTCCTGTACCCATCTACAAGCATCCTTCTAGCTCTCCTGTACCCATCTACAAGCATCCTAGCGTAGATGCCATTAAAAAAATAAAAACAAAAATGTATTTTCTGGTTCTTTATGCTCAACTTTCTCATTTTATTCTAAAAACGTATAGAACATACTTTTACAATGCTCCTTCAATTTATAATTCCATTGTACGTATTTTCCCGACTAAATCCTAAAATCAATATGACCTTTTTAAACCCTCGTATGTTTGTTTCCTTATACTGTTAACCACCAACTTATCCCCTTACTGAACATATGTTACATGTTTTAATCTCAGGTTCTCCTTTAATATGGCCCGTGTTCATGTTTGAAAAGTTCAATTGAGACAGTGGTGAATCTCGTCAGGTTTGGACATTTGCACTCATGAATATATTATGTTGCTTACCTGTACTGGGGGTATTAAAACTGTGGTCCGCAAAGAACGGAATGTGGTCTGTGAAACAACTTAAAAATATCTTCAGGCAGCTCTCCTGTAGTCTCTCACTTTTCTATGACTAATGATTAATTGTACGTTTAAAATGTAAAAACCCAATAAAAAGGCCAGGACTGTTCTCACTTTATTACATTCGGTGAGGGCCCTAACACCTGTTTGTGTGTAGTAACCACTGATAAATCCATTGTTGACGAACCACTTCATAGAGGGCCCAGGAAAATACACTACACCTAATATGTCAGTGAACCCATGCTGGATAAAATCACCACACTTCACACAGTTAAGAAGCATACTTTGTAATACTTTACCTTGGAATTCTGTTTTTCAAGGAGGTGTTCAAGAATTCGTCGAGTGTTTTTTAATGTCTCCAGCTCCTTCCAAAGACTATCTCTTTGCTTCGAAATGTTCATCACATCCAAAGTAGAAATATTACCAGCCTAATAAATTATGAAACCATAAATGTAAAACATCTGTATAAAGTGAACTTTAAGGCACTTTCTCTTATTACCAACAGATATTTAGCCTTAGTGTTTCCATTAAAATAAACTTTAACCACAAAAAAAAGAGTTAACACAAAGTTAAACTAAATAATAGAAGTTTTTACGTAGTTTTTCTACAATGCAACTCAATGCAAAATGAAGAGTTTTGTATTAACATACATATTTCCAGCACTCGCATTTTGTCTGTTCCCTACGGATAAAATAATTTTGGATAAATCATTTATAAAAGGAAAGATTTGGGTTTATGTTTTACACAGGAACATAAAATATTAAACTGAACCAGATAAATACCCAATTTCTTTCTTCATGTTCATTCTTAGCTCCCCAATGCAAAGAACGTGCATATTTCATTCATGCACATCTGTGAGCAATTTCACAGAACTAATGCATGAAAAAGATCAGAGGGCGATTTCCCTTTGTCCAATCTCGCGGCATAGGTATTCAATTACTCTAAAATATGTGCATAAACATTTTGTGGAGCAGTTCTACTTAGTGTGTGATGAGATAGATATATATATATATATATCTATCTCTATCACACACTAAGTAGAACTGATATCGATATCGATATAGATATATACAGTGGTCGACAAATCACCAAAAAATCTACTCGCCACCTAGTACCACACGTGTTTTGCTTGGGCCAATAGGAGCTCGCCACGATGTTAAATCCACTCGCCCGGGGCGTGCAAATGTATAGGTTTGTCGAACGTGTGTGTGTGTGTGTGTGTATATATATATATATAGAGAGAGAGATATATATATAGAGATATATATATATATGATCTCATCCCATGTTGATACACTGCTAGATGAAGGCCTCCACCAATGATCTTGCAGGTACTACTGTTGAAAGTCTCTCCTCCAACTCCAACACATTTTCTGATTTCATCCTGCCATCGTACTTTTGGTCATCGCCTTGCTCTTTAAAATTTCCCATGGAATCCAGTGAAGTACCATCTTTGTCCAACGATCGTCATTTCTTCATGTGGTAGGTCTGTCCCACTGCCATTTTAATTTCTTCCCCTTATGTCATGTCACAGACTTGTTTGCTCTCGAACCTATTCATTATTTTTCCTGTGTCTCTTGGTAATACCCAGCATACATCTCTCCATACAACTTGAGAGTTGTCTGAAGCTTCTGAATTATCTTTGCATTTAGGGTCCCTGTTTCACATCCACACGTGAGCATAGGCAGAATACACAGATTAAAAATGTTCCTCTTTAGGTACAGTGGAAGGCTCCCATGAAAGATTGACTTCCTTATTCCAAATTGTGACGGTGAGGGGGTAACCAGGCTCATTAATAAAGGTTAAGCCCACTTGGTTGTCCCTGAGCTGTGTTTGGGGGTCCTAGAGTGTCAGCTGTGCAATGTATGTAAAATGTGCGACAAAGAATTTTTGCGTTTTTACCTTTCCAGGAGTGCTAGCAAGCAGAGATTGCTGGGCTATGAGTTTCAGAGTAGGTTTTGCAGAGAAACTTCTTTCAGATTGTGGCTATGTAGAGGGGTTCCAAAGTTATTGGACACCCCAAACATGTACCCGGGAATCAGGTCAGATTCTCTGTTACATGGAAGCAGAATGCGCCGGTCAAAATCCTACCCTGAAAACGTTCTTACAATTCACCTGTCCTACTTCAGGGTATAAGATCTATTTTATTAAAGCTGGTATGTTTTAAGATATCACATGCTACCAAAAGTGTGAACAGCCATCTGTGCAGGATGGCTGAGTTAAGTAACCAAGTTCTGGGATGATTACAAACCATTCCGGCAAGTAGTCAAGTCCCTAGACTGAGGGGCGCCAGGCCCTGCAGGGAGCTCTGCATGACAAGTAGGCAAGGTGGCGATTTTTGAGCATGACCCTTTGTCGTGCTGAAGCTCAGGTGCCAGGCGTTGCAATACTGGCAAGCATGTGAATGGCAGTAAGTTCCCACGTTGCGGGTTGGCGGTACTGCTGTGGGACTGACTTTGCAAATGTTATATAAAAAAGTTAGTAGCCAGCCCAGAAGTGGGATCCCAAGACCGATCCAAGTTATGACTCCAAGCCAAAAAGGATTGTCACCTTCACGCCAAGATCGGACCAACCCAAAGAAGCCTTGCGGAGCTAGCAAGGAAACGGCTGCAGGACATTTTCTAAGCCCCACTTTCAGCACCGTTTCAAGCGGAAAGTACAGCAGCGGCTGAAGGCTCACGCCAATTTGCGCTTCAGGACTTTTGGGGCGCAGTCATACAACGGACTTGTTAAAGACTATTTCGGTCAAGGAAGTTTAGTTTTTCAACCCAAAGCTCCAGGAAGTGTGTTTCCTCCTGTATTATTGTAATCCACTGTGTGTATATGTCTGTTTCCAAGAAATAAACACAATTTATTTTACATTTTGGTTTTGCTCAGTGCGTTGATCCCAGGATAAAGGCGTAAGAGACTGGTCTCCCGTGACACAAATGCACTCCATCTCATTTTAATTCTCCTATTAATGTCATTCACAAGGTTCCCATCCATTGTTACTTACTGGCCATGGTAGGTAGCCATGAACTTCCTCTAGTTCTATTCCATTTCTTTCGATTTTTGCAGAGTTGAAACATTTGTTGAACATCACATTGCTCTTGCGGAGATCTACATGGAGGCCACTTTCTTTATTGCTTTGGCGAGTTCTCTGATTTGTTACTAGTCTTCAGGACTTTTGGCAAAAATAATGTAATCTGTAAATCAGAGAAAAATCAAATATTCACAGTTGATTTTTATTCCTTTTTCTTCCCAACCTAATGTCTTGAACAATTTAAGTGTTGCTGTGAAAAGGTTTGGTGAGTCTCCCTGTCGCACTCCTTTGCCGATGCTTAACTTGCTTGTATCTACATGTAATCTAATGGATGATGTGGCAATCTCGTAAATGTTCTTTAGAATATCAACATATGCTTCATCATAATGCATTTTCTTAATGCATTTAGAACCACCAAAAGGTGTAGACAGAATCAAATGCTTTTTCGGAAGCTATCAAATCCCGCTTGTTCTCTAGGCTGGGCAAAGTCCAGTGTCTGTTGCAGCCAATTAGTGACTATCTTCGTAAAAACCTTATAAAGTGATGGGAGCAGACCGGTTGGTCTCTAGTTCGTCTGTCTCCTTTCTTGTGGATGAGGATAACCATAGAATTGCTCTTCATAAATTTGTTAAAAGTGTCTCCATGATTTTTCAGTTCGTTTAAATCCTCTGCTGTTATTCTTAAAGTTATTAATGTTTATTATTTGTGTCTGTTTAATCAGTTGTTTTCTTCTTTCCGACTTCGCATTCAGATGTAATTTGCAACGATCCAAAATCGGTGATCACTCTCCTTATATGTAAGCATTTAAGGACTGTGAAGTCTCGTGTAGTCAAATCACGTGTTTGTTGGCTAGGATATAGTACATTTCATTCTTCATTCCATTAAGTCCATATCATGTTTATTTTCTATTTGGAATATGAATGAATTCATGATGTAGAAGTTTTCACATTCTGCAAATTCAATCAATCTATCCCTACATGAATTCATGCCACCATAAGCATACTTATACACTGATGTTTCCTCTGTCTGATGGGCACGACTCTTTGCATTGAACGCTCTCATAACGTTGTTGAGGTGACAATGTCCTTAGTGGTCAGTGTGACATGATGTTGGATTATGTGAAGCCTGTATCTTTGTCAACTGAATGACGATTCTGGGTGCTCTTTCTGATGAACATGCATACTCCTGAATGTTGCTTCTCCATCTCTTAACAACGCAGCCCTACTACAACGACTCATTCTCTGTACCTCTGTAATATCATTTGTCTGCTTTTGAGTTAAGTGAGGGCTTTCATTTATTTTTATTTTTTTCTTAGATCTAGATATGTAGATAGAGATAGATCTAAGAAGAAAAAATATATATACACATATAAACACACACATACATATATTTTGTATCATTATTCTTAAAGTGTCAATGATTTCCATCCCATCTTTTCAACTGAAATATTGTAATTTATTATTTTGATAATTACTTATTTTCCTTTAGAGATGGTTATTAGGTATATAATACCATCATAACTTCCCACGTGGAACAAATGAAAGGTGTGTACTGTATAGTCTGCTATTGCAGCGGTGCGCAAACTGTGGGGCCAGACCCCCAGGGGGGGCGCGACACTGCCGACGGGGGGCGCGGGGTTTACAGAGGCCCCGCGCGCTTCCCGAAGGCACTTAAATTAAATTGCCGGGGGAGCTGCAGGGCCTCTGTAAACCTAACTTACCGTGGCTCCGGCGGCTTCCTCCCTGCGGCGCCATGGCGTCAAAATGACGCTGCGAGGTCATGCGAGGTCATTACGCCGGAGCGCAGGTAAGTTGGGGTTGGGGGGGGGGGCGCGGGAGTGAGGGGACAGCCGTCAGGGGGGCGCAGGGAAAAAAGTTTGCGCCCCCCTGTGCTAGTGTAAGAAAATGTAACACATACCTACTTATCGCCAAAAAGATTGGGCAACAAATTGTAACAACCCTACATAACATCTGATTAAAGATTCTAACAAGTACTTTAAACATTTTTAAGATGTCAATTACTGATTCAACCCAATAAATACGTGCACTTCACTTGTATATATTATTGTATATGTATTTTTTTTACAAACATCTATTATGAATGGTGATGCAAAATGTACAGACACAGCATCAGCAATACTTACACCTGGTATTTTAGCTAAAGAGTCTTTAAGATCTCCCAAAAGTGTTTCAATGGAACCGGCTGCCATATCTGCTTCTCCGAGCTGTGTCAGTACTGATGTCATTTGATCAAAATGGTTTCCTTCATTTTGCCTGTTTTGGAAGACAAAAAACCTGCCACTAAATAAAAATAAAAGAAAGAATATTTTTTCTCCCCACAACTATTTAATAGCGTATACAGCATATTAAATCACTTCATTCCCTTCACAGGTGTCAAGCTCAAAGACAAGGGTCTAAAATGCAATGCAAGATCTTCCGCAACAATAACAGGTCATATTTTTGTCACCATTCATGCCCCCCCACCCCCATATAATCATTGATTTGTATAGATACCGTACACACGTATATGGTTTGTATAGATATCGTACACATACCCCGCATTAACGTACGCAATGGGACCGGAGCATGTATGTAAAGTGAAAATGTACTTAAGTGAAGCACACCCTTTTTTCCACTTATCGATGCATGTACTGTGCTGCAATTGTAATATACGTGCATAACTGATGTAAATAAGGCATTTGTAACAGGCTCTATAGTCTCCCCGCTTGCGCACAGCTTCAGTACAGGTAGGGAGCCGGTATTGGTCTTCAGGACGTGCTGACAGGCGCATGCGTGAGCTGCCGTTTGCCTATTGGAAGATATGTCCTTACTCGCGAGTGAGTGTCCTTAAACCGGGGTATGCCTGTATATGGTTTATGAATAAATCCCTTCTCATCATGTGAATTCAGAAACTGCAATTTACCCAAGTACCATTCCCTTGGTTTGACTTTTGTTGAGCTTAAAGGTCTTAGATGTGCATTGTTCTTACCAAATTATACATCTTTAACCAAATATACTAAATATTTGTATCATTAAATACGCTGTTCATGTGCTAAAGCCAATGTGGGGAAAAATCAAAACACACAATATACTTTTGTAGCCCCCCTTTGGGACTGCAATTTCAGTTAAGAGGTTAATGGGGTAACTGTTTGGGCTCAGTCAGGTTACTCCCCTCCCCATCATGTGATGTAGGATGCCTGTGCAGAAGGAATTGACCCTCCTTTGTACGTCTTGTGACCCGTGATGTCACTATAGGGAGATAGAAGGGTATACAGCGGTGTGAAAAAGAAAGTACACCCTCTTTGAATTATATGGTTTTACATATCAGGACATAATCACACACTGTTTCTCCATGTTGGCTTTATTTTTGTTAAATAAATCATGATACGGTGTAATATATGTCATGTGTTGTTGTATTTACCTAATTTTTAGACCTGCTAAGGAACAGATTGTTATTATGTCCTGACATGTAGAACCATAGAATTCAAAGAGTTTGTGCACTTTCTTTTTCACACAACTGAACAACGCTCTACCCAATGTTTTAGAAACAGGTTCTTCAGATTTCAGACTGGGGCCTCATCATGAGTCTTATAAAAAAAAAAAAAAAGTGTGTATAGATTCATGTATTAAGATGTGTCCATCCCCAAATAAAGATATATACATTTTTTTTAAATAGAACAACGTGTCCTGTTACCCTTTGTTGTTTTTATTTAGGAATATATCCCTTTAAGTAAGCATCAGTAGTATGGGTCTGAGATGGCAGTCACTATTGAATGGGAGGAAGCATACCTTTAGTATGGAGTTCTCAGTGTTAGTAACTCCAGAGTGTTTGTATCAGCCTAACCGGAAGGTCCCTGGTGCAATCCTGATCAGATAGGTATGGAAGTAGTATGCGGTGCACTAGTGGATTCAGCAACCTGAAGTGTATTCCAGAGAAGTCCATTTAACATGGAGCGCCACTAACCAAGCAAGAGACTGACAGTTTAACCCTTTCTGCAGCGAACAAGCTAAGTACCTCCCCAGGGTAGGAGGAGTGAGAGCTACAAAGGGGATAAAGTTCTGTATATTATTATTTGTCACGAGTTATCAATCAGTGAAGGGTGTCTGTGTCTGTGAAGCATTATTGACGGAAGTACAATAAAGCACTATATGTTTTATAAAAGTTCCTGGCTCCCATCCTACATTAAAGCATAATCGCTCAGCCTGCACCGACCCAGCACCCTGAGCAGGTATGAGAGACTGACAATATACAGGGCAATGCTCAATCTGATGTAAACTCCTTTGGACCCGGGTAAAATGGATTACACTTTTATTATTGAAATACAAGTGACAGTAGTAAGGGGGATGTTTACCAGGTTTGAGACAACAAAATAGAATCCTGCATCCCAGACAAAAACTGGAAAACATTCTACCACACTGCGGCCTTGCAGTATTTTTGTTCATCTTAAAATGGTTGAAAGATTGAGGAGCCACAACTAGTTTAGCACAAAAACTTTCAAAGTCAAAGAGCACACTTGTTCCCACTGACCCTCAAACCCTAAAGAAAGGTAACATTTATATCATGTGACGGTACTGGTCATTCAACCAATTTGGTGGTAAAGGTAGGGGAAGTGCTAATGGTCTTATTTTGTTTTGGAACACGTTGGATTTTTATATGCTGGGAACTTCAGAGAACAGTGAAGGGATTCACTAAACATTAATAATAGATTAAAACATAAACCAGTCACTGCATTCTCTACTGCTTCAGAAAGATGAAAGGGCGAGTCGACCTTCCTGCGATGCAAGGTTCTTGATGTCCCAAAAATGGCAGGGGCAAGATCTTTAGACATTTGATCCAATTATCTAGTAAGAAAATAAACAATAATATCACATACCAGTGCACATCACTGCCACGCAAGCTTTTATGAAGGGTTTGTGAAAGTGTCATATTGGAAAGCTGGGAAGACCGTTCATCCAATCTAGTCTTTTGTCTGTTCAACAATTTAGTTAGAAAACCCTGTGTGTCCTGAGTATTATTCGAGTTTTCCTCATCCAAACAGGCTGAAAGCTTTAAAAAAAAAAAAAAAAAAAAGTGCATTTCATTTTTTTGGTAAGGAACAGAATAAGAGGCTTTATAGCTACAAAAAACAATATTCTGCACGCATGAGCTCCAGGAACTATGCGACACATACAACAACTATGCGACACATACAACACATACTATGCGACACATGCACACGTTTCAGCATTAACACCTATTCAAATCAATAATGATAATAATTAACGCCGAAACGTGTGCAATAACCATTACTTGTACTTGCTCCATATGCCGTTATGCAAGGAGAAATTGTATCTATCATTCTCTACAGGTTTCTAAATAAAATGTGTTCAAACTGTTAAACTTGAATTACCATTCCCCACTGTAAAATGGGAACTGGGGCATTTGTCAACAGAGAACAAATAATTTGTCCCATAGATAAAATATGTACTGCTGTCATACTGGTCTATAGTAAGCAGCTTCGACTAAGATTCTGTTCTTGCTTACACATTATATTACAACCTTCTCAGTGCTTGTGCAAAGCAGTATTTCACCACATATAACTAATGCACTGTGTTAAGCAGTGCACTACTCATTTATATTTTATTGATTAGCCTTTGATAAGCAGATAGAAAATGTGTCAGCTGTTTACTATAAATTCCTCCAGTTCAGAGTGACCATGCACAAAACATAAATCAAGTAAAATTAAGATTAGCGGCAAAGTCACGGGTGTTTAATGTGGGGAAATCAGGTTCAAGGCCCAGTGCTGGCAATGTGGGTAGGTCATGCAACACCATGGCTAAAGGAGTAGTTTCACCAAGGTTATACTATATTATATATCTGAACCCTGTTATAACGCGGTACTCGGGTCCACATAATGAGACCGCATTATAACCAGGATCGCGTAAAAATAAAAATAAATAAATAATAGCACAATCAGTGTAGCTGGAGCCTTGCACTGCTGATCAATAGTGTGTTGCTTTAACCTTTTACTTTGGAGCATGTCTCACTCCTAACAGAACTACTGAGCAGACATCCGTGCTGATAAGGTCCTTAGAATCAGCATAGATGTAGGAGTGTGCCGTTACTTACTGAATACCAGTTACATCATACTAAGGTATTTCTGTGCAATTCCAATTGTCATCTGCATTGATAGACTTATTTTTTCAGTGTGGATGCAGGAGTGCGTCTGACAATATAACATCAGTCTGTTGCCACCATTATTATGAGTGCAGAACTATGAAATATAATACTCCGTAATCCATTTCGGGATCTATATTATCCTTGCCCCCTTCTCGGGAGTTAGAGGTTTAGGTATTATCCCTCCCTTTTTGGCTTCTCCTTAGTAGCCTTCTATATTCATAGTACCTATGATGACTTTTTCAAGCCATCTGATATATACTAATACAGGGTCGTGAGCATTCATATAGTGATTACACAACGACCCTAGTTGATTTTATTACCCCTTTTAATACCCTTTATTTTATTCGTTTGTTGACAATAAATTATTTTTTGTTACTTCATTTACCATATTAGTGATTGAGTGCTCATAACTAGGAAAGCTGTAGCTGTTCCAACAAATGAAATTCAGAACCAAGAGAGAAAAATTAACATATGTGCAACAACTGAATGTTATATAGACTTATTTATTGGTATGTCCAAAAACAAACTTATATAAACTATCTAACCAGTATAAAGGCATTGGAAATAGATACGAAGAGGCCTGCAGAGCAGGAAGCATCATAGCTGTTGTGCAATGCAGTACATCTCATCTTATAATCAGATGTTTGTGGTACTGTTTTTCAATATAACATTTTTTTAGTATAAAAACAGACCAATTGTATGTAACACGCGGCATAGGAAAAATGTCACCAGGATGCGAACAATTATAACAGCATCTGATTAACTGCACGAGATGCTTTTATGTTTTCACGTAAAGGTGCAGTTTCCTCCAATAGGACCTTTAACGCAGATTAACCCTTTATTTTATTCTCTAGAAGGCCCAGAGCCTGCAGCAGAGTATTCACATGGCAACTCCTGCTGTTTCTTCTCCACCCTGCCAAGCAGCACAGAGCTGTTTACCATGCACACTACAAAGTGTTTGATCATTAAAAAAAAGGTCTCTTCAAAATCTTCGCGGATAAGGTCTTATCAGGTCTACTAATGTCACCTACACAGAACCAGGAGCCATATTAAGTTGGGTTTTGGGCTCCGTTCTAAGGAGTAAAATACACAGTTTACCAAAAAAAGAAAAATCAGTGAGCAGGGAAATAAAACAGATCAAATCAAACCTTGAATAGTACAATATTGTGATGACATGTTAATTAAAAAACAAAGGGGAACTAAATTATGCCATCCCTGATGAAGGTGCTTGTATGCACCGAAACGATGGATGCAGCTATGACTTCTTTAAGTCCAGTTAAAAGACCATGACTTGACCTTTCGAGTAATATCTTTTTTGGTGAAAGTAAAATTAGTAACAGCCCTGATTCAATAGAACATGTCTCTCTTACATTTCTGTTAGCGCTTTGCCTTTCTGCCATTAGGCCAGTGCTAAATAGGCTCCGACAATGATGAGCTCTTCTGCCATTGTTATGACTGCCTAACTCAGAGGCCTGACTCACACAGCAGAAGGGTGCTACTTCTTCAGTGGACATTGACCACACATGACATGCAGCCTAGAAATATAATAGACATGACAAATAGTTACAGTACACAACTACACTGAACTGCCATCATCATAAAGACACCATAGTGAGAAAGTAGTTATATGAAGAAGTAAAGTGACAGTGGGGTCACAATGTCATTGCGGTCTGTCTGTAGTAAGGCTGGTTACCAGCGACATAAGTCAAAGCGCTGACATAGATGGCATTGCTGCCCTGGAGTAACCTGTATTATAAATCACCACTTGAGTAACTGGTTCATGTGTGAATGTCGCAAATTGCTTCAAACCCGTGAAATATATAGTAATAAATAACAGCAGGGGCATAAACCGGTGTTTTTACGCACTTTTATTCGGTTAATATTGATGAAGCGTACTTACAGTAAACGTGGATAACCGTTGTCTCTGATACAGAGCAGCAGGAGGAGAGCTTTTCACAGCACGGGTACAAGTGGATGGGGGTGTCTTCATTCTAAGAAACAAGGATGAGAAAATGGAAGAAAGCAAAATGAAGTCCTGATGAGTTTGAGTCACTGATCAATGGTGTGTGTCAAGCACTGGAATTCTCGCTGTATCAGAACAATTATAAATTCACTTTAAATGGGAATTGTTTCCTTTAAACATCTGTTCAGGCCCGCAGACATCTTTCCTGGGGTCCAGGACTACAGTTTCCACTGCCTCGCCCCCCTCCCACATGTCAGTGGCTTTGCAAGACTCCTCCCACACCACCATCTCGCCCACCCCCAGTGTCCGCAGCCTTGCGAGACTTCCCCTCTCTCCCACTGTCCCACACCTCCACCGCTCTCCCTCTTGCCCCCACCTCTCTCACACACATAATACCCCCTCACACACACACACATACACACACCAGCAGCAGACAGAGGCCTGCTGCAGGGGCAGAAAGCTGGGGCCTGGCCAGAGGTCCCAACAGCCTCCAGGCCAATTGTCCCAATTGTCCCAGCGCTCGCTCTCTCTTTCCCTCTCTCCCCTCTCTCCCCTCTCTCCCCTCTCTCCCCTCTCTCCCCTCTCTCCCCTCTCTCCCCTCTCTCCCCTCTCTCCCCTCTCTCCCCTCCCGATGGCGGCCTTGCATCTGATGCAGTTTGTCTGTCCCAGAATTGCACGGCTTTTGTCTTGATAAATAGACCCATTGGAAGTTATCCCATACAGTGACTTACTTTAACTTTTTTTTCCCACTTCAATTAATAAAATTTAGGATTTACATTTTTTTTTTTTAAAGAGGCCTTTAAATCTGATTAAGGAATCTGTACATTTAAATCTTCTCTTTATTTCCCCTCATTCCAACCGTGATCATTTACAAAAAATGCAAACACTGGACACTAAAAATAGTGGATCTGGAAAAAAACAATATATTTGAAACAGCCAGCTTACATGAAATCAAGAGAAGTCGAATTAATTTAATCTCAGAGCAGTGTCTGTGCATTACTGTGCATTACTGTGCAAGTAAAATAATTCAAATACTACACGGAGAAGAATTGCATTGATGTTGAATCCCTGGTAAAACTGAATGCAGCAAACATTGACCCCGGCACAACGGACAAAGCAAAGGAATTCCAAATACAGGAGTTACACAATGGATCCCGGGGTGACCTATATGATAGAGTGCAACATGTCACAGTAATTAAAAAAAGGGCAGCCTGGGCGAATCAAACCGTTCTGACAAGTAACTTTTATTCATACAAAACACTGACTTTTTAGCCAAGAACACGTTTTTTTTTTTTTTTACAAATTATACCACCTTCACTCTAACCACCCAAATATTGATATCTATAAGGCATCTCCAGGAGTGTCTTTTCTGTCAGTTGAGTCTATGAGAACATGGGATAAACTATAAGGATGGTCAGGGAAAAGGATGATATGGGATGATTACCTGCAATTCATCTTGCTGTCATTAGGTGGCAGTAACTTATTCTTGTGGGTAAATTGTGTCAATAGGGGAAATATTTCACAAATCCCTTAACTGCTTTTCTAAATCATAAATAGTTTTGCGTGTTTAATATCATGTTTGTGTGTGTGCAACTGCTTTGTTAAATAAAGGGAATATTTTTATAAGTAGTTATATTTTTAGAAGCATGCGTGGGGTAAGATTCAAAGAGGAGAGAGAGAAGGAGTGGCTCAGTGAGTAAAGACACACTGTAAACAATGACACGAGTTTGAATCAGGGAAGCCTTGTGACCGTGGGCAAATCACTGTATCTCCCTGTGCCTCAGGTACCAAAACATATATTGAAAGCTCATCTGGGCAGAGACTGTAAAAATCTTATGTACAATGCTGCTTACAGCACAGTATATTGTAGTTGTGTAACACTTTGATTCCCATTGTGAGAAAAGCCGTCTATGAAATAAAAAATGATTTTAAGAAATAATAATTTTATCTAAAACGAAAATGAAAGTTACAGCCATATAGAGATATGGAGCAGAACTGCCAGTAATCAACCGAAGGTCCAACAAAGATATTGTGTGAAGCCCTGTTCTTTAATTTTATTTATTTATAACGTGTTGCCAGAAAGTAATACATTGAGAGTTACATCTCGTTTTCAAGTATGTCCTGGGCACAGAGTTAAGATGACAAATACATGGTTACAAATACATATAGTTACATTAAGTGAGCAGGGTTATACATTATATACAAGTCATAGCATGCACAGTAAGAGATAATATATATTATAGATGTATGCAACAGTTACAGACCAGATAAAAATGTGAGACAGCTTTAGTTTTTCAAATAACTTAGACTGGTGGCGGCTGTGAGAGTCTCCGGTAGACTGTTCCAGTTTTGGGGTGCACGGTAAGAGGAGGAGCGGCCGGATACTTTGCTGAGCCTTGGGACAATGAACAGTCTTTTGGAGTCAGATCCCAGAAGATAAGTGCTTTGGAGTCAGATCCCAGAAGATACGTGCTGCATGTTGTAGGGGTGAGGAGCTTGTTCAGATATGGGCGTAGCTTGCCCAGAAAGTATTTGAAGGCAAGAAAGTAAAGATGAACTTTGCGCCTACCCTTAAGTGATGACCAATCTATATCTTTGAGCATGTCACAGTGATGTGTGTTTTAGTTTCATTGGCAGACAAAGTGGTATATTGAATTGTAGAGTGTATCAAGTTTGCCAAGGTGAGTTTGGGGTGCAAATACATACAGTACAGTTATAAAGGGAGAGGGAGAGAGAGAGAATTAATTTATAAAGCGCCCAGTGTATACAGCGCTTTACAAAAGGTGTATGAGGAGTGGGAGTGTATTGGTATAGAAATGAAAGTGGGTTTTGCTATACTATAAGTGTGTGTGGATACTATGTGGACCCTATTGGTATATAGGGATGGAATTACATTGTGAATTGGTGTGTGTGAGAGAGAGGCAGCTGTGGTATTCTGGTGGCTTTGTGAATTTGCATGTCTACAATTCTTTCCACCTGTCACTTGAAACCCCTTACATATCTTCAACACATGAATGACATCAATGACATCCTCCTGATTTGGACCTCTGGTGAACAGGAACTCATACAGTTCCATGAGAACTTCAATACGTTTCACCCGACCATCAACCTCACCCATTCCCCAGACGAAGTATATTTCCTAGACATCACCATTACTATAAAAAACAACCAACTACAGACGTCTGAATACCGCAAACCTACAGACACAGCCAGCTATCTGAGGGCCAAAGCTTCCACCTGACGGGACAAGGGCGAAACAAGAGAATGAACCTGTATCGCCACAGCCTCACACGCGGAACAAGAGACAGTCCTGTCGGCGAACAATTCTCTGACTTTGACCATAAGATGAACGATCTGAAGGTGGCCATACTCAAAGGTAATCTTAAAACCCCCGAAAAAGAGACGGTTGCACGAATACAAATTTATGCAACTGTTTGGGACATTTAGCGGTGGCCTAAACCGCGACCGCAGTTTCACAAGTCACTACTGACACGAGTGCCAAAGGCCATGTCTATACATACTGCGCTATATGAATGCACACACCGCTGTCTCTCGTACACACACCAATTCACAATGTAATTCCATCCCTATATACCAATAGGGACCACATAGTATCCACACAAACTTATATTATTGCAACATCCTCTTACATTTCTACACCTACTCACACCATTGGAATACACTTACACACACACCTTTTGTAAAGCGCTGTATACACTTTATAAATTTATATTTACACACACACAAATTAACACCTCAAGTCATAAATCGCATACCGCACAGGGGATAGGTTTCAGTCACAGATAACATTCCAAGATGCACTGTTTTTAAGTGAAACCTTTTCTGCTTTATCCATTGTGGCACCGCCGGAAAAAGAGATCAGTGTATTTCGAAAGCTCGCACAAATAAAAGCATTTCGTTAGCCACAGAACGGTATCGTCTATTCGTTTTTGATTATTAAGCTCGGCTAACACGGTACCGATATACACACACACACAGCAGTATTACCATTTTGCAGCATTTGACACCGTGGACCACCCTCTTCTCCTTCACATTCTCCATACTCTTGGCATTCGGAACAAAGCTCTATCCTGGATCTCATCCTACCTCTCCCATCGTACTTTCAGTGTCTCTTCTGCTAATACCTCCTCCTCCTCTATTGATCTCTCTGTGGGGGTACCCCAGGGCTCTGTCCTGGGACCTCTTCTCTTTTCTCTGTATACACTCTCTCTAGGTGACCTAATAACATCTTTTGGGTTTAATTATCACCTCTATGCTGACGACACACAAATATATTTCTCAACACCCGACCTTACACCTACTGTACAAACCAAAGTTTCTGAATGTCTCTCTGCTATATCATCCTGGATGGCCCTCCGCCGCCTTAAACTCAACATGGCTAAAACAGAGCTCCTCATACTTCCTCCCAAACCTGGCCCTACTACCTCCTTCCACATTACTGTTGGAACTACGATCATTCACCCAGTAGCCCAAGCACGCTGCCTTGGGGTCACACTCGACTCCTCTCTCACATTTGCCCCTCACATTCAAAACATTTCTAAAACCTGTCGCTTTTCCCTCCGCAATATAACAAAGATACGCCCTTTCCTCTGTTGCTCGACTGCTAAAACTCTGACTCAGGCCCTCATTCTCTCCCGTCTTGATTACTGTAACCTCCTGCTGTCCGGCCTTCCTGCCTCTCACCTGTCTCCCCTACAATCTATCCTTAACGCTGCTGCCAGAATCACTCTACTCTTTCCTAGATCTGTCTCAGCATCTCCCCTCATGAAATCACTCTCCTGGCTTCCGATCAAATCCCGCATCTCACACTCCATTCTTCTCCTCACTTTTAAAGCTTTACACTCCTCTGCCCCTCCTTACATCTCAGCCCTAATTTCTCGTTATGCACCATCCAGACTCTTGCGTTCTTCTCAAGGATGTCTTCTTTCTACCCCCTTTGTATCTAAAGCCCTCTCCCGCCTTAAACCTTTTTCATTGACTGCCCCTCACCTCTGGAATGCCCTTCCCCTCAGTACCCGACTAGCACCCTCTCTATCCACCTTTAAGACCCACCTTAAGACACACTTGCTTAAAGAAGCATATGAATAGGACTGTGGCTATTCTGAACACATGGCACATAAAGCTTGGCCCCCTGCAGATGCACTTACCAGAACTCCCTCCTACTGTCTCTGTACGTTCTCCCTACCTACCAATTAGACTGTAAGCTCCTCGGAGCAGGGACTCCTCTTCCTTAATGTCTAAAGCACTTATTCCCATGATCTGTTATTTATATTATCTGTTATTTATTGGATTACCACATGTATTACTGCTGTGAAGCGCTATGTACATTAATGGCGCTATATAAATAAAGACATACAATACAATACAATACAATTTTGGATAAAGTGTGTGTATTCATGGAGATTTTTTAAGATATGGGGCTCTAAAGATCTCACAGCTCCCTATTCTCTTTAGTTTCACGCAGAGCCATCATAGTTTGTAACTCCCAGAGCCTGAATTAGCTGAAGCCCATTGCAAATATTAGGGTTCATTATAAGGAAGAGATGAAACAGATCCCGAAATGCATGAACGCTCAGCATGTGTGTCTTTAGCTGTGCCTATTACTCAAATGCAATAATATAATGAGTGAATACATCTCTCACCTCCACCATGTTTATACTGCGGTAACGTCCCCCTCTCCCCCTGGTTACAATGAGGCAATGTCCCCCTCTCCCCCTGGTTACAACGAGGCAATGTCCCCCTCTCCCCTGGTTACAACGAGGCCATGTCCCCCTCTCCCCCTGGTTACAACGAGGCAATGTCCCCCTCTCCCCTGGTTACAACGAGGCCATGTCCCCCTCTCCCCCTGGTTACAACGAGGCAATGTCCCCCTCTCCCCCTGGTTACAATGAGGCAATGTCCCCCTCTCCCCCTGGTTACACTGAGGAAACAACCCCCTCTCCCCCTGGTTATAATCAAGTAATGTCCCCCTCACCCTGTTTTTTGCAGAAATTACCTTATGAGAGAAGCATAATAAGAAACCCCCTCAGCTGCTCTTCTCCTAAAGCCGTTACCAAGGCTTCCTTAGCAACCCTCCCAAGCTCACTTCCGGCTCACGCTGCGCGTCGCTTTGTCTGGCGTTTGAATTCAACCACCGAACACGGTGCTGTCCAATAGGCTGTCCGCCTGAGGCAGCCATGTTTACTGAGGGCGGAAATATCGCTGCGCAACCAATGGTGACAATGCGGTGTCTCTATGTACCTGTGGGTGGCCTAAGGGGAGCGTCGAAGTTCTATCTACGTCACACGACAAGAAGCAATTGGTTGCCATATTTGATTTGGGCAGAAAGCCCATTGACATACATAAATGAATATTAGCCAAGACAATGTGCAGCATTAAAAACAAATATACATTTGTGTGTAGTATTAATGTGCAGTATTCAAAACAAATATTCATTTGTGTGTAGTATTAATGTGCAGTATTAAAAACAAATATACATTTGTGTTTAGTATTAATGTGCAGTATTAAAAACAAATATACATTTGTGTGTAGTATTAATGTGCAGCATTAAAAACAAATATACATTTGTGTGTAGTATTAATGTGCATATAAAAAACAAATATACATTTGCATTCAAACGCACCAGTATTTAACTAAAAAAAATAACACTGTACCATGTATTCATATTATTCTGTGTTAACACATTTTATTTTTAAAAAGCTGTAAGTTTTAGTGTTGACATTCACACTTAGATTCTTACAAGCTGTGCTTGTTTGTTTTCTAAAGATATAAAGTCAGACTCTAACACATGGTATTTGGAAACAGGTGCATTTGAGATCATTCATCAGTGCAGAACAGAAGACAGAAGGTGGGGTCACCTGACTTCTAGATTTTAGCATAAATAAAGATTTCTTTTTTTTAAATTGTGTTAAAAATACATGAATTGTTTGATGACAGGAAGAACCCCTGCCCGTGCCTAGTTGTATGTGCTAATCTAGGGATAAAGGTACAGATGCAGTCTTAGATCCAGTATTAGATCACTTGCCTTGGAAAATATGGGGCAATCTCACTGTAAATGCCTCAACGTTTCTGTGAGATTCCTAATGGCCCATCGGATGAACACAGCGGGGAGTCCCTGCAGTCCCATTCAAACTGACTGGGACTGCAGGGACCCCTGCTGTGTTAATCCGATGGGCCATTAGGAATCTCAGAAAAGTTAAGGCATTTACTGTGAGAACACTTCGTTTTTACCCAGGCAAGTGATCGGATACTGGTGGCTGCATCTGTAGTGTGACCATATTTGTCCAGGGAAAAACTGTGACAAAGTTCGCAAATAGTGAGTTTTGTTTTAGGTAGCCCCGATATCAACCCCCCAAAGCCTGTTGTGAATGATGACAACCTTCAACTTTGCTTGGAAGTATTCAGTAGGACAGCCCCAGGTGGCACTTTCTTTGTATCCGATATGCCACCTGGGACCCGAGGAGACATTTACAGACCAGGAATAATTACGGACTTGGAGGCAGATATAATAGAAAAGGAAATTGTGTTGTCTTGGACAGCAACGGCGAGGATCTAGATGTGGGCCAAAGTAGGTTTGATATTTTATTTGACTCATTTTGTGTTCCTAAACATCTAAAAACAATAGCCATAGATCTATGGCTATAAAATGTTGCAAAGGCTAAATGAATATGTTTCCCAAACAGTTTACTAGGGCTTGAAGATTAGAAATCTAGAAAGTTTGCAGGGCTATGAGAAGATGAGGGGGTGTAGTTGTTAGACATTAACTCCTCTGAAACATTGATCTTTAAACAAACAAGATCAAGGGAAGATATAACCGTGTTAAGAGTTTTAAAGCATGTTAACAGACAAGACCAGTCATATTTATGATAGATACATTAATCACTGCAAAGGTCACTATGTGAAATATGTGAAATGAAGATGGATGGAGGCTCTAAGATTGAATATTTCAGAATCAGTTGTTGTAGCTGTAACGGTATTTCTGAACCGGCCTGACCCACCCAATCTCACATTGGCCCCTGTGGTCTAACCGGCCCCCATTACAGTGTGGTAGTGTCTGGTGGTGCACCTGTTGGCAACAGGACTCCTGAGTCTCCCGCATGATGGTGTGTGGGGAGGACCCGTCCAGACAGGCAGCTGAGGTAGTGTGCTGAGTCTCACCTAGTTCCAGTGCAGCGCCTCCACCTCATCAGGGTCCCTGCGTCCGCAAGGGGATCATCCTGTTGAGGAACTCCTCCGTGGTGCTCCTCTCTGTACATTCACTCCACACATGTACACGAGAGGGTTTGTGATTAAGAGCATCTTTATTGCTTGAGGTGGGCTAGCTGCCCCTCGCAGTTGAGATCTAGCCTCTCATGATTATTCACTCTGCTTCCCTTCAAAGGTGATTCTCTCCTTAATAGGGATTCCCTATCCCCGCAGGGATCACTGCCCTGTGCCAGGTCCCTGGACACAGTCTCCTCTGGAGTTACTATAACATAACTAACACTCTGGCAGAACTTGAACTCCTCTCAGACTACTCCTCTAGCACTCCTGCTAGACTTGGAACTCCTTCCTCAACTAACTTTAGAAAACAGTGCTGTGCCTTATGTAACTTCTGAGGCTGACACACCTCTGACATCACTAACCATGGAATCAGAGCATGTGACCAGTCCCATCCATACACAGGGCACCCCACCAGGGTGTGAGGGCAAACCTCCATAATTACTGCTGGCATGCCCACAACTTACCAGGCCTTACTGTCAGCAGGAGAGATGACTGTAGCCATTTTACATGTCCGCTACATTCTCCCCCTGGTGAATCCCATCGTCCTCGCTGGGACCTAAATTTGTACGCCTTCTTCCAGGAAGCACTGTAACATATGACATAATCATGTTAACGTTCACATACAAAAAATTTTTCATAATACCATAACAAAATGACTACAGTACATTCCGCCAAGCCCGCCCCGACCAGCAGCCACAAACCCGCGTAATGTATCAGTACCTCCTAAAAATAGTGATTCGGGTCAGGCTTCTTGACCTCTCTCCCGCCCATATCTATGACCGTGACGTGATAATGCCTAGGCAGTCCCCTCTCAGGCCTATATGTCACCCTGTGCTTATAGATATTTCGGCCAATGCCCCATACCCGCACTAAGTGCTCTATGCGCTCCTCAGCCTTCTTTCCTATCACGGAACTCCCTCTCCCCACTAGGTGCATTTCTATGGCCTCCCTAAGCCACCTATCCCGGTTGTCCTCTATCTCATCCATGAGAGGCTCAGGGACATACGGGTACTCCAACCCGTGGGAAGATTTATACCGAGCCATTATGGTTCTCTCGGCCCTACTAATTCTAGTCAGGTCAGCCTTACCTGCCCTCCCAGGCAACACCCATGATAGGGGCTCATCAGGATCCACGGGGTCTGATAGTATGCTAGGACCCATAGGCTCTATTTCCCTATTCTCAATCTGCAGCCATCGCTCCTGCAGCTCTCTGTCCCTCTGTTCTGGGATAAACTCTCCCACAGCCCACCAGTAGTCCACTACATCCTCTCGCCGGATGAGGAACCAGGCGGAGTACCCTTCAAATAATGGGGCCCACCAACGGCTCTCCTTAAATCTATCTGACCTCCCTGACTCCCTATCATCGTCTATGGAAAATATCCCAGATGACCGTGCGGATCGTGGCAGGAACCATCTGGATGACCCCGGGGCCTGTACCGCTTGTACGGGTGCTGTCGTGGCCACTCTCAACTCTCCCCCTCCCCGAGAATCGCCCTCCGTAGCGCCACTGCGCTGTCTTTCCCCAGTCCGTCTTTCTTCCCCCCTTGGTGATAAGTCCATAGATTCCAAACTAGGCGGGGAACCCGGGGACCGTGTAATTGGGGCAGGGGTTTTAGCTAGGGCGGGGTATTGGGCGCAGGGGCAAGGGATTGGACCCCACGGGGTTACGACCCGTTCCTGGCTGTCCGTAGACTGGTCCAATGAGGATATCTCACCCTCCTCAGTCCTTGGATCGCCCCTCCAACTCCTGGGCCTTGTAGGTGATCGGGGACCTTCCCCCGATCGCCGAAGCGTCGCTGCACTCTTCCTTGGGGTTCTGCTGTCGCCACCGGAAGTGATGTCCTCCCCGGAACCGGAAACACCGTCATCGCGGGTTGGACCCCCATTCGGGATCTCTTCCTCAATGACGACATCCGGAAGCTCCGCCGTCGTCCTCACCGGAAGTGATGCCGTCTCTCCACGTGCGCCTGCGGCCTGGCATGGCCTCTCCGCTCCTACACCGTCTGCTGGGGCAAGGTAAGTGAAGGGACTCCTCTTACCCGTCCGCAGGGGTGCCGGCGTCTCTCGTCCGTCGCCGCCACGTTCCGAGGCGGAGGGACTCCGTCTCTCGGCTCGCCGATCTGCGGGGGACGTCCTGTCTTTCTGACAGCTGCTAATACCACGGGGTGTCGTCCTCCCCGGTTCCATTCTGGGCCTCGCTGCTACCTCCGCAAGTTCCCGGAGATCCTCGTCCGAGTATTCTCCCTTCTCGGTGCGGTCTGGAGGTGACCCGACTGCTGCGGTTGCGGCCGACCCAGCCGACTTGACCGGCTCCAGTCCCCTTTCTCCGGGACTCGCACGTCCTATCCACAGTGCGCCAGGGGACTCGGCAGTTCGCTTAGCCTGGTCCCCCTGGGGGTCAGCCGCTTGTATTGGAATAAACGTTGGCATAGGCCATAAGTACAGTGTCCCGCAAATGGGGCAACGTGCCGCCGTGTTGACCGTGCTTCCGGGCAGCCCGCATTGTAGGCAGAGCCCGACCACCGTCTCAGTGTTAGCCACCCTTACTACCAGTAGCCCGCCGGGTACTGAGTAGGGCTGAGTGGAGACCATAGTTCCCACAGCGGAGGGGCAGGCCATTCTTTAGGTAGGGACCACTTTCAGTGTGGGTCTCTCCAGGTCAGTGGTTCCTCGCAACTGACCGGTAGAAGCTTCTGGGCCAGCCACTTCCTGCCTCGGCTCCTCCTTTCGCTGACATAGCTGGAACCCGCCCCCAGTGGTTGCAATTATGGGCGGGTCCCACAGGGGAATATCATGCCCCTTAATTAAGGCCGCGCCTCTCTCAGTCCTGGTGGGCGCGGTCTGCGTTTTCGCGCCAGTTTCCTCCTCAGAGGTGGATTCTTTTCCCGCGGCTAGTTCCCGCCTTCTCCTTGCAGCAGCTTTGTGTGCAAAATATCCCTCTTTCTTGCAATTCGTTTCCGCGGCCGGAACTACTTTTTGTAGTGGCGCCGTCTGGATATCAGTCCCTGGGCCCAGTGGGTGCATTCCCACAGGCCATAATTGAAAGTCACTCCCCCTGGTAGAAATCAGGGGAGGGTCCCATAGACTAAGCAGTTGACTCAGCACAGGGGCCGAGTGAGTCACTGTCCATGAAGGCGCAGCCATAGCTTTCGCGCCATGCCCCCCATCAGGGCGGGGCTCTGCTGTTCGCGCCATTCCCGGCCAGCTCTTAGCAAGTCCTGTATCAGCCACATTTTCTGTGACTGGCCCATGCGGTTTCCCTAGCAAGCGGGAACCGCCATTGTGGTTGGCTTTTAAGCCCAAAAAGTCATTTTGTTTGCTCTCCTCGCGGGGTTCTCCCCCAATTATGACAATTTCCTCACACTCTTCAAGGGTGGCCCCTCGGTGTCCCAGACAGGATAAAAACGGGGCAGCCACGGCCTTCGCTCCGCTCCAGAGCAGACTGGTTAATGATAACTCGGCGACTGTTTGCTCTTCAGTGGGGTGCACGCCACGGGTGCCCTCCCCATCAGCCTCTGGTCGCCATTTTGTGTTCTCCGCACCACGCGGATCCTCCATTCTTTGGGTTGTCTCACTCTCGTACCAATTATCGTACATGGGGCTCCGCTCTGCGGGGCAGCCTCCACATCAGTACAATAAAGAGTTGCTCAGATGCACCACCACATGTGTACCTGAACTAGGCTGGACTCATGTTGCACTACCTCAGGCTAGGCTCACTCTCTCAGTGTCTGCTGTGACTCCTTCCTCCCAGTCTGTGCTCCCTACGGTGAGTGTCTGGAATGGGCTAGGTACTCTGGCTCTGCCATGCAGTACTTGGGGCGTCTACCTCTCTTGGTCAGCCTAGCGCAGACCCTCTCCAGGATTCCTGACCAAGTTAACAGGCTATCCCTTCTGGCATCCTACCAACTAGCACTGCCTCAAGGTGACTCGGTCAGCTATAGCCCGGCTCCAAACCCCTCACTCCTTTCAGGCCCCTAGGTTGTCCCTGCGAACTGACAATATCCCGTCAGCCCCTGACCACCCCTAGGTCCGTCCCTACGCAGCACAGAGTGGCAGCAGACTCTATCCCTGTTTCCCAGTGTGCCTAGCTAGAGCCTGTCCTGATGACAGATCTGATCTCAGCAGCTCGCCTCCAAATGTAACGGTATTTCTGAACCGGCCTGACCCACCCAATCTCACATTGGCCCCTGTGGTCTAACCGGCCCCCATTACAGTGTGGTAGTGTCTGGTGGTGCACCTGTTGGCAACAGGACTCCTGAGTCTCCCGCATGATGGTGTGTGGGGAGGACCCGTCCAGACAGGCAGCTGAGGTAGTGTGCTGAGTCTCACCTAGTTCCAGTGCAGCGCCTCCACCTCATCAGGGTCCCTGCGTCCGCAAGGGGATCATCCTGTTGAGGAACTCCTCCGTGGTGCTCCTCTCTGTACATTCACTCCACACATGTACACGAGAGGGTTTGTGATTAAGAGCATCTTTATTGCTTGAGGTGGGCTAGCTGCCCCTCGCAGTTGAGATCTAGCCTCTCATGATTATTCACTCTGCTTCCCTTCAAAGGTGATTCTCTCCTTAATAGGGATTCCCTATCCCCGCAGGGATCACTGCCCTGTGCCAGGTCCCTGGACACAGTCTCCTCTGGAGTTACTATAACATAACTAACACTCTGGCAGAACTTGAACTCCTCTCAGACTACTCCTCTAGCACTCCTGCTAGACTTGGAACTCCTTCCTCAACTAACTTTAGAAAACAGTGCTGTGCCTTATGTAACTTCTGAGGCTGACACACCTCTGACATCACTAACCATGGAATCAGAGCATGTGACCAGTCCCATCCATACACAGGGCACCCCACCAGGGTGTGAGGGCAAACCTCCATAATTACTGCTGGCATGCCCACAACTTACCAGGCCTTACTGTCAGCAGGAGAGATGACTGTAGCCATTTTACATGTCCGCTACATAGCAATTAGATATCAACGAATAGAGTGGGAATTCAGTAACCCCTCTGTAGATAGATTTTTGGTGATCAGAATTCCATTTAGGGGTTAATTTAGCATTTTCTGTGAAACTGCTGAGACAGGGTGTCACACAGTGCAAAAGAAACACACTTTGCTTGGTACACGTGGGAGTACATCAGAGCACGTGGGAGTACATCAGAGCACGTGGGAGTACATCAGAGCACGTGAGAGTACATCAGAGCACGTGGGAGTACATCAGAGCACGTGGGAGTACATCAGAGCACGTGGGAGTACATCAGAGCACGTGGGAGTACATCAGAGCACGTGGGAGTACATCAGAGCACGTGGGAGTACATCAGAGCACGTGGGAGTACATCAGAGCACGTGGGAGTACATCAGAGCACGTGGGAGTACATCAGAGCACGTGGGAGTACATCAGAGCACGTGAGAGTACATCAGAGCACGTGGGAGTACATCAGAGCACGTGGGAGTACATCAGAGCACGTGGGAGTACATCAGAGCACGTGGGAGTACATCAGAGCACGTGGGAGTACATCAGAGTACGATAAGTACACGGACAGCAGATGAACAACCTTCAATAATGAATATATTTTTATTTCCAAAAATGTTTTACCAGGAAGTAAAACATTGAGAGTTACCTCTCATTTTCAAGTATGTCCTGGGCACAGGGTTATGATGACAGATACAAGGTTACATTAAAAGAACAGAGGTTATACAGTCAATTCACTCTGCAATTTGAGAGACAGGCAATTCTGATGAGGAAACGATTTACAGAAAGAGGCAACACGAATAAATGTATCACAAGAGCATCCAAAAGGGAAAAACATATATCTCGTCTAGAATTACTCAAAGAGAAAAAACAGGACACCAGTGACCAAAAACAGGTTAGATTTAAAGTGCCCCTGACGAAGAGGACATAGTCCTTGAAACGCGTAGGGCTGACATTGCTCTGGTTGCTATTGAGTGTTGGGAACCTACACTAAGTTGCTGGGAAGACGCAGACTGCAGAGTTTCCTGACCGCCGAGTTTGGAGAGGGAGCTGGTGACTGCCCGTAATCTAACCCCCGATCGATGACACGCGCCGACGTCACGAGTCACCTGACGCGGAAGTGAAACAGATCGCCGATCGAGAGGAGGAGGAGGGCTGAGACTCACACAACCCTAACAAGCAGACAAGCAAAGTGCCTCTGTTCCTGCGGTCAATCTTAGTATCGAAGTGACTGTACCAACTACATTTTTGTGAGTGTTTATTACCGTTTTTAATTGTTTATAAACATAACTATACTACTCTATGGGCCTTGCGCTTTTTTCTTTTTTGTTTCCCCTGTCTCTAGATTTATTGGGACATATGTATGTATGTATGTATGTATGTATGTATGTATGTATGTATGTATGTATGTATGATACAATCGATACTTCGGAAACACTGGCACATCTTACAAGCTGATGAAGACCTTAAATTGGTCATACAAACCAAGGCATCAATCACAAGTAGGAGGAGTAGAAACCTACATGATAGACTTGTACATAGTCATTTTAATCAGATATTAACCCCATCCTAGATACCGAGCAAACCACAAGGATGCTACAGATGCCAACATTGTAAAGCCTGCCAATACATCAATGTTACCAAACAATTTGAAAACTGGGATAATTCTAGACACTATGAAATTAGGAAATTCATCAATTGTTTATCTACGGGGGTCATCTATATGGCCGTCTGCCAATGTGATAAGAAATATGTTGGAAAGACCTTTAGACAATTCAAATAAAGGGTCCTTGAGCATATAGGGTCGGTACAACACCAACTGGATACCCCTATTGCAAAACATATGAATAATCTCCATAATGGAGATAGCAGCCTCTTGAAATTCATGGGCATGGACCAATTCTCCCCAGGTATGCGTAGAGGGGACTGGGATAAGGAACTACTTAAAGAATCCTGGTGGATATATGTGCTTGGCATCCTGTTCCAAAGGGATTAAATGAGGGATCTGTCTTTAGTCCCTTTATTTGATTGACGAGCGATTCTCTTTAAAGCATTTTTTCATTCACCTCCGAATGATCTTATCAATACCAATGCGTTGGTGTAAATAGAAGTGGAGACACTAACCAAACCTGAAAAGAAATAAAAAACAACTGTTTACTGACAATGGTTCAAAATATTCCTTGTGGAAATAACTTTGAGGAAATACTGCACATACTATACAATTTCAAATCTATAAGAAAATGAATAAAATAAAGAATAAAAAGACATACAAAACTACCAATTTGATAATGAATGATCAAAGATCAATAATCCTGAAACTTAACAAATAACCACTGTGAAGCACATGTACAGTATATACTATATAATGTAGAATCACAGGAGAATCTCCCTATTTGGCTATCTAAAAAATAAGATAAACTAAAGATGGAGCTAAGAATATACTTACCAATATTTTAACAAAAATCTAAATGATGAACAAACACTTCTAAGCTGGGAGATGTGTGCAAGATGCCTGAAAGAAACAACAATTGTTAATACTGTATCAATATGAACAACACTGGAGGTTCTAAGGGAAGGATTAGACACACAAGGGGTTAATTTTTGTTATGCAACCCCATCAGAACGCGGCTTTAAAAGGCTCGCAGGATGAGACTGGGACCCCCTATTCCTTGAGAAAGCGTGGCTACACGCGAAACGCGTGCGTCGGCGGTACATGCACATTCACTTGCACGAACAGAGGATCTGACGGGATAGCGCAAGGTGGAGAGACTGACTCACCAGCGCTCCCCTGCACATAGAAAGTCTCGGCAATATAGCCTCCAGGCAAGCCGAGCAACTAATGGGGTGTTTTAGAACACCAGCTAAAGATAGAAGTTCTCTTGAGCCCACACACTAACCAGCTGTATATGACTACTGTGATGGTGAAGGGGTTAACCAGGCTTATAATAAAGGTCAAGCCCACTTGGTTATCCTTGACCCATGTTTTAGGGTCTTAGAGTGTCAGCTCTGGGACCCAGATGTCAAAGATGTATTACTGCAAATGTATACTGATTTTGCGACTGTAGACGGACGTTCACAGAGGTACACAATTGGAGTCGTTATAATGTGAAATTATAATAGGCTTTATTGTGCCTTTTCCTTTTCATCAGGAAATTATCCAAACACAGGGGGGAACAAAGCTTCCATTCACTTGGGAGTATTTCTAGTGAAATCCTTGCAATTAGTTCACATCTCCATTAGTTAAGCATTTCTCCCATCCCAAACACATAGCATGAAAATAAGCAGATATAAGCAGTCTCTTAATAATGAAAGTCTTATCTGTTTATCAGCTGTAGATTAAGCTTCTCTGCTCTCCTGGAACCGCGCCCGTGCGTGCACAGAAAAATATCAGCATCCAGGTTTAGAAGTCTTATTGGGTGTCTTGCAATCAGCTCTGCTGTGTGGCTGGCAGAACTCAAGACATTGTGGTGTCTCCAAAGGTCAGCTCTCAATCAGAGCTAAGGAGTCAGTCACTTCCTGTCTCAAAGGCAGGCTTTTTGTAAACAATCTAATCAGGCAGGTGGTGTTTAGTAATTAACTACCACACTGCTAGATTAAAGGAACATTACTGAACAGGGATAAGTCCCCTGTTACAGCGACATTAAAGATTTATGCGCATCAGACATAATTAAATATTACCAAGCAGCCCACCTGAAACAATCGGCGGTCTGGAATAATGACCCAGCGTCTTGCTGCTGGTTGGAAATTGAGGCCTCCTATGTCTCTCCCCTATCCCTCGGGCGATACTTTGGTCCGGAGGAGGCGGGGAGATAATATCGGGCAGGACAGGCCTTGGAGCCATGAGTTGCACGTGGAAGATTTGGGCAAAAACCAAAAACAGACATGGATTGTCATCCTCGCCCTCCGTACTCACTCCCATCTTTGGGAACCCGGACTTTCCCCCGGTTTGCGACCCTAAAGATTTTAAGCAATTCCGCGTGTCTGGTATAAAAACCGCATCAGACCTATTAGACAAGGGGTCTCTGATCCCACTCTTGGAGTTATAGGAAAGACATCAATCGGTAAAACTCCCTTTGTATGGGTTTTTCCAGATCAGACACTTCCTCCAAGCGATATCCCAAAAGGCTAAGTTTAAAGGCCCTACGCCCTTCGAAAGGATAGGCGCAGTGGGGACATACAAGACGGGTCTGATCTCAGAAATATACTCCGAGTTAGCATGGTCTATGATAACCGCCAATCATAATTACATGATGAAATGGGCTGATGACCTCAATCTAGAAATAGATAGGGACGACTGGGAGGACATTTGGGAAGCTCCGGCCAAAACTTCTATCTGTACTACGATTAAAGAAAATATCTACAAAATGTTATTTATTTGGTACTTGTCCCCGAGTAGGCTGAGCCAGATCTTCCCTGACCAGCCTGATATGTGTTGGAGAGGGTGTGGTCAGAGCAGAGACCTGGTGCATATACTGTGGACATGCCCTGGAGTTATTCTGGAGCATGATCCGCTCATTAATTGAGGAGATAACCGGAGACGAGGTCCGTCTGGACCCACTGGGGTTTCTCCTGGCAAAATCGTTGGAGTCAATCTCTGCCCCCCTTAAAAAATTAGTCTCACATTTGCTTACTGCAGCTCGGTGTTCGCTCACAGCCAACTGGAAAAATATTAAACCCCCGACTAAACAGATGGTGCTTTGTAGAACGAATGAGGACAAATTAATGGAGTATTTATCGGCTCTCCTGAGCCAGAAAATGGACCAGTTCAACAGGGTCTTGGACATGTGGCCCTACGATTAAAACAGTATAAAAATATACCTGGAGGATGCTGGCCGTTTTTCTCGTTTGAGTTGCAAATACCTTGCGCTGCCCTCTCCCCCCTCCCCCCCGGCTGGGGGGGGGGCCTCCGATGGGGCGAGGGGGGGATACTATCTCCCTCTTCCCCCGGTCCCACCTTCAGTCTCACCCTCCTCACCCCCCACCCCATCCCCTTCCTACCCACCACCCTTCCCACCCCTCTTATATCCCTTTCCTCCATCTTTTCTTTGCCTGTCCTTCTACACCTGTTCCAAGAAGTTTAGAGGAGTCTTTCTATCTTTATGCCCGACGCAGTCTGCCTGTTAGGTTCTAAGTGACTTTTTGTTATGCACATTCTGTATCAGGAGTATAAGACTTTGGAAAATGATGTCGAACTAATGCTGTTCTCCTCCTGAAAAACCAATACAAATGTTTGAAATAATAAAAAAAATGTATTGCTTAAAGCTACAGGCTGAATAAAAGCCATAAAGCCATGGTTTATTTCCCCCCCCCCTCCTCCCCACCCAAAAAAATGATTGATGTGATTTTTGCCGTTCCAGGGGTGCTGGTATCGGGAGATTTCTAGGCTGTAATTTTCAGGGTGGGTTTGGCGGAGAAAGTCTTTGCAGAATGTGTCTTTGGGGTTCGGGAGTTAGGGGATACCCCAAAAGTTGTATCCGGAGATTGAGTGATATCTTCAGATACAGCTAAGCGCATTACTCCGCCACCCTCGGACCCTGGAAACGCTCTTACGGCTCACCGCCAGAGTCCCTGCTGCAGCATCTTCCCGACAAGGTAAATGGGTATGAAGGGGTTAAAATATATCTGCAGGTATAGAAGTCATTAATATAGCAGGGATTCCCCAGTATAGCAGAGGTACCCCCATACATGCCCAGGTATCCCGAGCTCTTGTAAGGGTTCAGGAAGGTGCTCGAGCTAAGGTTATAAAGCTGAGTGTGAGGGAAGGTGAATTACACCCTCACTCCATTCATGACACCAGAATAGGAACTCATAACTTTTAGCACACAGAAGACAAAACACAATATATTTAATTAAATGGGTATAGTTTAATGTGTGTATTGTTAGGAATCAGGGAACACGTCTCCTGCGACGTGTTCCCTCCATACCTCCTGCTGTACAGCATTCCGCTGCAGGCGGTCAGAGAGCGCGTCCCTCTCGGCGCGCTTCCTCCTTGCCTCCTGCTGTACAGTCTCCCGGGCACCTTACAGAGCGCGCGCGCCCACGGAGGGCTTTCAGGATTCCCACAGAACTTGGCTCCGCCCCTCCGCTTGTGACAGGTGGTCACCCCGCGTGGCGCGCACACGTGACGAGCGTGCACCGCTCCCCAGCTAAACTAACTTATTCCTCACCTGTCTCCTGCTTCTGTCAGCCTATCCCTGCCTTCACAGAGGCCGCTCCTCCGCTCCACCCCCTTCTCTCATTGGACTCCTGTTGCTATATATGCTCAGCTCTGTCACTTCCTCTTTGGCTGAGCATGGTTATTGGCCGCCTTGTGTTTCCACAGCTCTATTCCTGCCTCGTTCCTGTCTGTGTACTAACATTGTTGCTGCTTGCCTCCCTGTGTACTGACCCGGCTAGACTTTGGACTCTGCTCTGGATTATCGACCCCGGCTGGCCTCTGACCTTCCGACCTTCTCCAACCCTGACCACGGCAAACGTACAATCTACTTCTCTACTGGCTCCAACCCTTGACCTCGGCACCTCAGACTCTGACTACTCTCCTGGCACTTACCTTCGACCTCGGCAAGTATCAAGACTAACCCACTGTCTCCAGCCCAGACCCGGCGATCTTGACTATCCACCCTCCAGGCGTGCCTCCGCTGCTGTGGGTGCGCAGTTCTATACTTTCCCACCTCAGTACCGGGGTCCCGCCTTGTTCATGGTGATTGCAAGCATTACAGTGTGCTCAGCCCAACGAACGTGGACCCCACTGAGGTGGGCCAAGCAAGCCCTCTAGACCATCTCTATCAGTTAGAGACGCAGATTAACTCTCTAAACCTGGATTTTGCAAACCTCTCTCTGCGGCAGCAGCAAAATAGACCTACGAGACTGGCAGCGACTTTCTCACCCTCTTCGAAACTAACCATGTCTGCTGAACCGCGCCTCCCTGCTCCTAACCGCTATGCTGGTGACCCTCATGAATGCAGAGGTTTTCTTAACCAATGTGGAATTGAATTCGAATTAACCCCTTCTCGTTTTCCCTCTACTAAGTCAAAAGTAGCTTATATCATCGCCCTGCTGACCGGTGAAGCCCTGGCCTGGGCATCCCCCATTTGGGAACAAAGACCAGAAGTTACCCAGGACTACTCTTGCTTTATAAAATAATTCAAGCAGGTCTTTGATACCCCGGGTTGCAAGATCACGGCAGCATCCTCTCTTTTTTATATCTCTCAAGGTCTCCAGTCAGTTGCTAAGTACGCTCTTGAGTTCCGGACCATCGCAGCAGAGACAGCCTGGAATGATGAGGCATTGTCTGCGGCCTTCTGGCAGGAGTTAGCCGAACCACTCAAGGATCAACTGGCTGCTCAGGAAAGACCTACTAAATTTAGAGGATCTCATTGCGGTATGTATCCATGTCGACCAGCGTCTCCAGGAGAGAAAGGTCGAACGCTCTTACTCTAGGCCTCTTCCGGCCATACCCTCTATCCACAAATCTTGTTACTATAGATTCTTCATTTTCAGACGATCCTGAACCTATGCAAATAGGAAGCCACCGATTATCTTTCATTGAGAAATAGCACCGGCGGGACATCAACTGTCTCGCTGCCCACTCAAACCGGGAAACGCCAAAGCTCAATGAGATATAAGGGGATCACATTGGGCACTATCTCTCCTTCCCCTTCTTCCCAGGAAACTTTTCAGAGTCGGATCATGCTCCCCATTCTCCTAGAGGGTGACAAGTTCCAGGTCTCTACATCCACCTTCATTGACTCCGGTACAAGAGGTAATTTTATTGACCAAGACTTTGCTTTAAGGAACAGGATTCCGCTTCTCCATAAATCTGTGCCTGTCGGGTTGAAAGCCATCGATGGACGTTCCCTCTAGCCAGCCTTCATCTCTCTGAAGACTTGCGAACTCTCTCTCATCACTAATGATGGCCATAAGGAGGAGATCGTTCTGGATGTAATTCATACACCATCCGTTGAAGTAATCCTGGGCCTCCCCTGGCTTAAACGACACAACCCACAGTTGGATTGGAACAACAAAGGACCTATACAGTGGAGCCCTCAATGTACCAAGTCTTGTTTCACTCCGAGACAACAAATCTGTAGTTTAAAAGTCCCTAAAGAAGACAAACCTACTCTTCCTGAAGTTTATGCTTAGTTCAAAGATGTCTTCGACAAGGTACGCTCCAAGGTTCTTCCCCCACATCAGCCTTTTGATTGCCCAATTGATTTTTTTCCAGGCTCTGTTCCTCCCAAAGCCAGATGTTATCCTCTCTCTCTTCCTGAGACCAAAGCTATGTCTGAATATATTCAAGAAAACATGAAGAGGGGATTTATTCGGAATTCTTCATTCCCAGCTGGGGCTGGATTTTTCTTTGTTAAAAAGAAAGATGGTTCTCTCCGCTCTTGTATAGAGTACAGAGGGCTTAATAAGATCACTGTGAAGAACTATTATCCCCTACTGCTCATCTCTGAGCTTTTTGATCGCTTACAAGGGTCCATTATCTTTTCCAAATTGGATCTTCGAGGATGGAAGACGGCCTTCAACACTCGTGATGGGCATTGTGAATATTTAGCCATGCCTTTTGGCCTTTGTAATGCTGCGGCAGTATTCCAAGAATTCGTAAATGAGATTTTTCGAGATCTTCTCAATCTTTTTGTCGTAGTCTAGTTTGAGGACATTCTCATCTTCTCTAAATCTCTCTTATTACACATCCATCACACTAAGCTGGTCTTGTCTCACCTTCGGGAGAATCTCCTATATTCCAAACTAGAGAAGTGCCTATTTTGAATACCGGATTCTCCATGGACCCTGACAAACTCAAGGCAGTGCTAGAATGCCACAGCCGACCTCCTTGAAAGCAATTCAACGATTCTTAGAATTTGCTAATTATTATCGCAAATTCATCAAAAATAATTCTTCTACTGTAGCTCCTATCACTGCCTTGACAAAGAAAGGGGCAAACACCTCTTCCTGGCCACCTGCGGCACTTCAAGCCTTCAAATCTCTCAAAGAAGCTTTTGGGTCTGCACCTATCTTGTGTCACTCAGATCCCAAACTACTTTTTACTCTGGAGGTGGACGAATCTGAAGATGGCGCAAGCACCATTCTTTCTCAAAGGCAATCCCTGTCTCTGTCCTGTGTCTCCTCAATGGGTGTGCTGCCAGTGGTATGGTATAGTGTCATGTTCTAGCCTGCAGTACCCATGCTTTTCCACCAATACTGCTACTGTTCTGCCAACTCTCTCAAGGAACATTCCAGACCCTGAATCCTGACACCTCTGCTCTACCTCTCAGCCTGTCTATATAAACTTCCCCTTCTAGTCTGTTAGTGCCTGTTTGTACTTGTTCCTCCAGCTTGTGCTAGGTTCCTGTGTTTGCTGCTGCTATTGCTGTTGTCCTATTTCTGTCTTCTCGCTGCCGACCTCTGCTTGTGACCTCGACCACGCTATCTGCCGCCTGCCTCTGACCTCTGCTTGTGACACCGACCACGTTATCTGCTGCTTGCCTCCGACCTCTGCTTGTGACCCCGGCCACGTTATCTGCTGCCTGCCTCCGACCTCTGCTTGTGACCCCGACCACGCTCCCTGCTGTTCCTGCTACTGGGATCCACTCCAGCTGTTTATTAACCCCTGACATAGAGCTGAGCAAAAATGAATATATGGTGCACAGCCAAAGAGAGTGGGTCAAAATAGAGAATAAAAAATTATTTATTTAGAACAATATAAAAAACGGAGGTCAAGCAACCCTCCTACGCGTTTTGTTTGGATGCACACTTTATCAAGGAGTTAGGCACTGCTTTGCTCATCTGTACAACCAGGGAGACATATTTGGGGAAAATAAACCCTTTTCGTATTCGGTTTGTACAGTATTCAGTCTGTCACTTTAAGCAATACAGTTTAAGGAAACACAAAAATAAATAAACATCCAAACCCACTCTCCCAGCCCCTATCTGCAGGGCTGGGAAGATAAGGCTCTGACCCACCCATCCCCCAGTAAGGGCTAACTCACTCTCCTAGTCCCTATCTGCAGGGCTGGGAGGATAATCCTCTAACTCACCTACCCCTGTGTAAGGGTAACTCACTCTCCCAGTCCCTATCTGCAGGGCTGGGGGGATACGCCCCTTACCCACCTATCCCTGTGTAAGGGATAACTCACTCTCCCAGTCCCTATCTGCAGGGCTGGGAGGATACGCCCCTTACCCATCTATCCCTGTGTAAGGGGTAACTCACTCTCCCAGTCCCTATCTGCAGGGCTGGGAGGATACGCCCCTTACCCACCTATCCCTGTGTAAGGGATAACTCACTTCCCCAGTCCCTATCTGCAGGGCTGGGAGGATACGCCCCTTACCCACCTATCCCTGTGTAAGGGGTAACTCACACTCCCAGTCCCTATCTGCAGGGCTGGGAGGATACGCCCCTTACCCACCTATCCCTGTGTAAGGGATAACTCACTCCCCCAGTCCCTATCTGCAGGGCTGGGAGGATACACCCCTTACCCACCTATCCCTGTGTAAGGGATAACTCACTTCCCCAGTCCCTATCTGCAGGGCTGGGAGGATACGCTCCTTGCCCATCTATCCCTGTGTAAGGGGTAACTCACTCCCCCAGTCCCTCTCTGCAGGGCTGGGAGGATACGCCCCTTACCCACCTATCCCTGTGTAAGGGGTAACTCACTCTCCTAGTCCCTATCTGCAGGGCTGGGAGGATACGCCTCTTTCCAAACTATGACCCCAAAGTGCAAAGAGATACCTGTAAGTTGGGGCCCTTTATGTCAGTCTCTGGGTCTCGGTTGGTGTCCACTGAGGGGCCAACCTCTGGTGGGTTCGGGGATCTGCTGTGCCCTGGAATAGAGGTCTGGTTCCTGATGTCTTGAGAGCAGCACAATTCTGTGCTCAAGACAATGTCTCTTTCTGTCCCTCTGTGCTCACGAGATCCCTGCAGTGCCAGCAGGAGACTATTCTACCTGTCTGGTGAGCCAGGTGGAGACTGGTTACTTTTCTCATGCTGCTATTAACCAGCTCCCTGCTGGATCCCTCAGACCAATACAGGCTTTCTATTGAAGCCCTTTTAGACAGGGGTTAAGTCCCTGTTATATATCTCTATTATAGATTTGCAAACTTTCCAATATTCGGTCCGCCAATGGATTTCTTTCTTCTTCAAACCTTCAAAAAAAATGTTTGGCCGAAATTGTCAAAGTATAACTAAAATGCAAAAATTTCACATGAACTTTCGAGCGCAATTTTTGCATTTCATCAGAGGATCTACAGTATATACAAACATCTAGAAACAAGGGCTCAATTCGCCTGGCTCGCTAATGTAGACACAAAGTTCGCACATCTCTAATTTCTATTTTAAAAAACAACTTGTTTATAAAGTTCTTTGAGTCTGTTTATTTACCCTCTCCACATCTCCTCCCTTAGATTATCGGTTTGTTTGTTTTTTCACTGCTCTTAAGCTTCGGGAATCTCTGTAAATCAGAATCGCTGACCCTCAGGAAGAGAACTGTCAAAAGCTTGTCTTATAATAAATATTGTTAGTCCAAATAAAAAAGGTGGACTAACACGGCTATTTCTACTTAATTCCCGAGTCAGATACAAAGCTTATGTTTGCACAAATTCAGAACCTGATTAGTTTTCTTTTATGATGGCCATGAAATGAAGACCAGGAAATAAAGACCAATGCTCCAACTTAAATGTTGTTATCAGATGTGATTGCACAACTGATACCAACTATGTCCCGCAATGAAGAGGTTATATACACATGAACACAGTGTACTGCTGATAGGCTTGAATTCTTGCACCATTACATGCAAATGCTCGAACAGAAAGAGATTAATGTATTATACACAGTGATGTTAACACATTATGTTCATATACGAAATAGGATTTATGTAGATAATGAATAAAGTTGAAACATTATCATACGTTTCATAACCTAGGAAATTCCCATCCATTCTATTTAGGACAGACTTAAAGTATGCTGGGCAGTTTGTTACACTTTCTCTGGATCAGCTCACTATAGTGATAAGATAGATATATATATATATATATATATATAGAGAGAGAGAGAGAGAGAGAGAGAGAGAGAGAGAGAGAGAGAGAGAGAGAGAGAGAGAGAGAGAGAGAGAAGAGAGAGAGGAGAGAGAGGAGAGAGAGGAGAGAGAGGAGAGAGAGGAGAGAGAGGAGAGAGAGGAGAGTGAGGAGAGAGAGGAGAGAGAGAGAGTAAAACAGTGAAGAGGTTACAGTAAAACAGTGAAGGTGTTACAGTATATATATATATATATATATATATATATATATATATATATATATATATATATATATGTAGAGGTATCAGTACCGTGTTAGCCGAGCTTCAATAATCATTTATATCTGCTCCCACTCCACACACACCTTTTGTAAAGCACTGTATATACTGTGGGCTCTCCATTCATGTTTATTCACACTGATACACATACACACTCTTTCATCACTTGCTTTCAGTAACCTTTTGGCACCTCCAGCCATAAAACACATCCACACCGGGGGAAGGACCAGCACAGATAACATTCCAATAGACACTGTTTATAGTATAGCAAACCAATTGCGTCCATAGTCAACTCTATCCTGTCTGCAGGCCATATTCCTAAGACCTGGAAAACTGCCAGAGTTGTCCCAATCTTCAAAAGTGGGGACAAAAACACTGTCTCAAACTACAGGCCAATCTCTCTTCTCCCAATTCTATCCAAAGTCATGGAAAAATGTGTCCACTCCCAATTAAGCGATTTCTATACCAAGACAAATTTCCCTAGCCAATTACAATCTGGGTTTCGTCCCAAACACTCCACCGTAACTACCCTGCTAAAAGTTTGCAATGAAATCCAGTGTGGAATGGAACGGGGACAACTCACTGGTGCAGTATTCCTAGATTTTGCAAAGGCTTTTGACACAGTTGATCATGCTATCCTGCTTAACAAACTCCAGAGCTCTGGAATAGGGAAACATGCTTTAAACTGGTTTCAGTCCTACCTATCAGGAAGATCCCAACATGTGTCCATCTCAGGCTCTAACTCCAACCCCCTGGATATCACCTGTGGTGTCCCGCAAGGCTCTGTTCTGGGGCCTCTACTCTTCTCAGTGTTCATTAATGATCTTCCCACAGCTTGTAAGGAAGCCTCAATACACATGTATGCAGATGACACAATCCTAGATGCACACAGCCATAGCCTCTCTGACCTTCAACACATACTTCAGTCTGACTTTTTGAGACTCGAAAACTGGATTTCCCAAAACAAACTGTTTTTAAACACTGACAAGACTGTAACAATGGTATTTGGGACCAAGACTAAATTTGTAAAGCTTCCAGTGACTGAGCTCCTGATTAGAACCAACGCTAACACCACCCTAACACCTGTCACTAGTTTTAAATACCTGGGCTTATGGTTTGACTCCCACTTAACATTTGGGATGCACATTGATACCCTGACAACCAAGACCTATGCCAAACTAGGGGTACTTTACAGGAATAAATCCTCCCTATGTCTCCTGGTCAGAAAGCGTATCGCACAGCAGATGCTAATGCCAATTATTGACTATGGAGACATAGTATATGGCTCGGCTCCTCAAACCCACCTTAGCAAACTTGACACCCTCTACAATTCAATTTGTCGTTTTGTTCTCCAATGCAACTACAACACACATCACTGCGAAATGCTCAAAGAACTAGATTGGTCAACACTAGAGTCTAGGCGTAAAGTTCACCTTTCCTGTCTTGCCTTTAAATTCTTCATGGGCAAGCTACCCAGCTACCTGAACAAGCTCCTCACCCCTACCACTTGCAGCACTTATCACCTGAGATCAGACTCCAAAAGACTATTCATGGTCCCAAGGCTCAACAAAGTATCCGGACGTTCCTCCTTCTCCTTCCGTGCACCCCAAAACTGGAACAACCTACTAGAGACTCTCACATCCACCACCAGTTTAAGTTTTTTCAAATCTAAGGCTGTCTCACATTTTAACCTGGTCTGTAACTGTTTCATACGCTCATAATATATATTTTCTTTAACTGTGCACGCAATGTCTTGTATATAATGTATACCCTGTTCATTTATGTAACTGTACTTGTAACCATGTATCATTTGTTTTACTCTGTGCCCAGGACATACTTGAAAACGAGAGGTAACTCTCAATGTATTACTTCCTGGTAAAATATTTTATAAATAAATAAATAAATATCCACTCCCACTCCACACACACCTTGTGTAAAGCACTGTATATACTGTGGGCTCTCCATTCATTTTAATTCACACTGATACACATACACACTCTTTCATCACTTGCTTTCAGGAACCTTTTGACACCTCCAGCCATAAAACACATCCACACCGGGGGAAGGACCAGCACAGATAACATTCCAATAGACACTGTTTATAGTATAGCTTTTGCTTGCTTCATTCATTGTAACATCGCCGGAAGAAGAGATCAGTGTATCTCGAAAGCTCGCACAAATAAAAGCATTTCGTTAGCCACAGAACGGTATCATCTATTTATTTTTTATTATATATATATATAAAAATTTAAAAAAAGTGGCACTGTATGCTTTGCTGTGGAGGGTTTTTGTCACTTTTTTTACTCACCATAACTTAACTAAGTATGGTAAACCCCATCCTCAATGCTTCATTGCATAGCCAGTTAACCAACCCCACACTGATGAGACCCATTAAGGTCGAAACAGCTGTCTGTGGGTGGGTTTTCTGGCTATGCATCTTAACCCTGGCTGTGCTCAAAGCTGTGACCATGCAGCAAGCTTAAGCCTATAGGGAACCATGTATAAAATGGTTTTTGAAGCAAAAAGTGGCACTGTGCGCTCATTTGCATGTCATTTCCCAGAATCCCTTGCTGCATTGAAAGTGCTGTGTGCTCGGTGATAATGGTGAAAGGTGGGGTTGCAGACCTGCCTAAGACATGCAAATGAGCAGACAGTATATTTACCATTTGCTATATGCTTTGCTGTGGTGGGTTTTTGTCACTTTTTTTACTCACCATAACTTAACTAAGTATATATATATACAAATATATATATATATATATATATATATATATATATATATATATATACAAATATATATATATAAAGCAGAAAATAGCCGTGTTAGTCCAGTTGCGATAGTGCAGAATAAATGAGTTCTTCAGTATTAGGTGATACCTTTTTTATTGGACTAACAATTTATGTCATAGGACAAGCTTTCGAGAGTTCTCCTCTCTTCTTCAGGTCAAGCAATACTGATATACAAAGGATTCAATGGCTAAAACAGTGTAGAGAGAGGGGAAAAAAAACAAAACAAAAAAACAACAGATATTTACTGTAGATAAGGTAGGGTGTTAAGTGTTTGAAGCCAGGGGACAGTAAAACAGTGAATATGTTACAGTATCTATACAGTAAAACAGTGAATATGGTACAATATATATACAGTAAAACGGTGAAGATGTTACAGTATATATATATATATATATATATATATATATATATATATATATACAGTAAAACGGTGAAGATGTTACCGTATATATATATATATAAATATATATATATATATATATATATACACACACTGTAAAACAGTGAAGATGTTACAGTATATATACAGTAAAACAGTGATGGTGTTACTGTATATATACAGTGAAACAGTGAATATGGTACAATATGTATACAGTAAAACAGTGAAGATGTTACAGTATATATATATATATATATATATATATATATATATATACACACTGTAAAACAGTGAAGATGTTACAGTATATATACAGTAAAACTGTGATGGTGTTACTGTATATATACAGTGAAAGAGTGAATATGTTGCAGTATATATATACAGTACCACAGTGAATATGTTACAGTGCATATACAGTAAAACAGTGAAGATGTTACAGTGTATATACAGTAAAACAGTGAAGATGTTACAGTATTGTATATATACAGTGAAACAATGAATATGGTACAGTATATATACAGTAAAACAGTGAATATGTTACAGTATATATATACAGTAGCACAGTGAATATGTTACAGTGCATATACAGTAAAACAGTGAATATGGTACAGTATATATACAGTGAAACAGTGAAGATGTTACAGTATATATACAGCAAAACAGTATACTTTGGACTTTGACTCTTGCACAAGTACATGCAAATGCTCTCCTGGAAATGATTGAATATATTATACACAGTGATGCCAGCACAGTCCTATGCATACAGGTGATACGATGTGATTTAGATAGTCAGGATGAAGCGTAATATGACTCATACTAGGGAATTCCCATCAGTTCTTCTTAGTAGAGATGCTAATTATACTGGGCAGTGTGTGACCCTTTCTCTGGATCAGCTCACTGTAGTGATAAGAGAAACAGATAAACTGGGCGCTGACACCAGCACTGACAAGCTGACTTTGTCATGTACAATTATACGCTACTTCTGGGGCCTTTCATTCCTGTTCCCCATATGAAGCATTACTATGAGGACCAGACTGCACTAGGATGGAAATGAAATAAAATGTAATGGATAAAGGTTCAAAAATGATATATATTTGTATCATTGTGTTACTGCAATTGTAGCAGCAAGAACAAAGCTAGTCCCCTTGTGTAACCCATTGTGTAACCATCGAGTAATTATAATATTCAGCTCTACTTTTCTAACCAAAACAGTAAAAAAACATTGAGGGTAAAAATGGGCATAGAATTTAATCCAGAAGATTGCTGAGAATAGGTCAGAAATCAAAAGCTTGTTCTGTGTCTAGCAGGTAAACATTTGCTCATTAGATGGGTGCAAATAAATGTCCCACCTTTCAATATATATCAAATAGTCCCCAGTCCGGTTCTTTTCTCCATTTATTCAGAGAATAGAAAACATATTTTATAGTATAATTTCAGTCAGTTGCATCATTCAGGCACATAGAATTTAGTTATAGAGGGGACAATCACTAACTTGGTGTTTCTTAGCTTTGTGGTGTTAAATGATTCTGAATTCTATAAATCCAAATGCAATCTTTATACATTTTAGCAATCCGTTTTTCTCACTGTCAGCCAAAATGTTCTTAGTCAATCATCAACATTAGAACACTGTTTTATCATTTAGCAAAATGTACTTTGATTTAGAAAACACTTCTTTGTTCTGTCACTAAGTAATTATAGTGAATCCTATGTTCCTAATCTCTATTGTATTGTCTTTTACAAACTACATAACCAACGTTTGATTCAAAACTCAAGACCATATACTATTCAACTCAGCAGACATTAAACATACCAAGTTTCTTTAATCACACTAAACATTTCTACACCTGGCTGTCTCCAGACTGGTTTATCTTCTTATCTTTGCAGAGGCAGCTTATTTTCCAATATAATTTCTAAGGTAATACTACAGTATATTACTTGTTTTAACTAGTTACATGCTTAAAATAACATAATTATTACTTAGGCCTGAAATCGTCCTATCTTCATTAGGCTGCCAACACCACAACTGTCTCAGGTCCACCAATGAGAGGGATTGCAAGATGGCCAAAATATGGTTCCAAACAGATTTATTCTGACAAATAAATTCATTACATATCTTGCAGTATCATTGTGGTCACTTGTTTATTAAGTAAATGTCCCATCTGGCAGATTACATCAAATGTTTTTCACTGATTTATGCAGAGACAGCCTTACCCTTCGCTCTGTTTCTTATATAGCTTAAATATTCTAATTTATCTTATATTAGTGTAGCGGTCATGTAAAATGGCTACAGTCATCTCTCCTGCTGACAGTAAGGCCTGGTAAGTTGTGGGCATGCCAGCAGTAATTATGGAGGTTTGCCCTCACACCCTGGTGAGGTGCCCTGTGTATGGATGGGAGTGGTCACAGGCTCTGACTCCATGGTTAGTGATGTCAGAGGTGTGTCAGTTTCCAGAGTATACATAAGGCACAGCACTGTGTCTAAAAGTTAGTTCTGCGTGGTTCTGGGGAGTTCTGAGAGGAGTAAGAGTTATGTTATAGTAGCTGAGTAAGAAGACTGTGCCCAGGGACCTGGCACAGAGTAATAATAATAATAATAATAATAGCACGTTCTTGTATAGCGCTGCTAGTTTTACGTAGCGCTTTACAGAGACATTTTGCAGGCACAGGTCCCTGCCCCGTGGAGCTTACAATCTATGTTTTTGGTGCCTGAGGCACAGGGAGATAAAGTGACTTGCCCAAGGTCACAAGGAGCCGACACCGGGAATTGAACCAGGTTCCCCTGCTTCACACTCTCAGTGCCAGTCAGTGTCGTTACTCACTGAGCCACTCCTTCTCCTAAAGAGTAAAGACATCCCGGCTGGGATAGGGAATCCCTATTAAAGGAGAATTACACCTTTCAAAGGGAAGCACTGAATGATTATGAGTGGCTAGAGAAACTACTGCGAGGGGCAGCTAGCCCACCTCAAGCAATAAAGATGCTCTTAATTACAAACCCTCTCGTGTACATGTGTGGAGTGATTGTACAGAGAGGAGCACCACAGAGGAGTTCCTCGCCAGGACCATCCCCAAGTGACCGAAGGGACCCTGATGAGGTGGAGGCGCTGCACTGGAACTAGGTAGGACTCAGCACACTACCTCAGCTGCCTGTCTGGACGGGTCCTCCCCATACACCATCATGCGGGAGACTCAGGAGTCCTGTTGCCAACAGGTGCACCACCAGACACTATCACACTGTAATGGGGACCGGTTAGACCACAGGGGCCAATGTGAGATTGGGTGGGTCAGGCCGGTTCACAAAAACCGTTACATTTGGAGGCGAGCTGCTGAGATCAGATCTGTCAACAGGACAGGCTCTAGCTAGGCACACTGGGAAACAGGGAGAGTGTCTGCTGCCACTCTGCGCTGCGTAGGGACGGACCTAGGGGTGGTCAGGGGCTGACAGGGTATTGTCAGTTCGCAGGGACGACCTAGGGGCCTGAAAGGAGTGAGGGGTTTGGAGCCGGGCTATAGCTGACCGAGTCACTTTGAGGTAGTGCTAGTTGGTAGGACACCAGAAGGGATAGCCTGTTAACGTGGTCAGGAATCCTGGAGAGGGTCTGCGCTAGGCTGACCAAGAGAGGTAGACGCCCCAAGTACTGCATGGCAGAGCCAGAGTACTCTAGCCCATTCCAGACACTTACCATAGGGAGCATAGACTGGGAGGAAGGAGTTACAGCAGACACTGAGAGAGTGAGCCTAGCCTGAGGTAGTGCAACATGAGTCCAGCCTAGATCAGGTACACATGTGGTGGTGCATCTGAGAAATCTTTATTGTACTGGTGTGGTGGCTGCCCCGCAGAGCGGAGCCCCATGTACGATAATTGGTACGAGAGCGTGACAACCCAAGGAATGGAGGATCCGCGTGGTGCGGAGAGCCCAACATGGTGACCAGAGGCTGATGGGGAAGGCACCCGTGGCGTGTGCCCCACTGAAGAGCAAACTGTCGCTGAGCTGTCTCTAACTAATCTGCTCTGGAGTGGAGCGAAGGCTGTGGCTGCCCCGTTTTTGTCCTGTCTGCCAACCTTGAAGAGTGTGAGGACATTGTGATAACTGGGGGGGAACCCAGCGAGGAAAGCAAACAAACTGACATTTCGGGCTTAAAAGCTATCCAAAATGGCGGTTCCCGCTTGCTAGGGAGACCGCGTGGGCCAGTCGCAGAGAAATTGGCTGATTCAGGACTTGCAAAAAGCTGGCCGGGAATGGCGCGAACAGCAGAGCCCCGCCCTGATGGGGGGTATGGCACGAAAGCTATGGCTGCACCTTCATGGACAGTGACTCACTCGGCCCCTGTGCTGAGTCAACCGCTTAGTCTATGGGACCCTCCCCTGATTTCCACCAGGGGGAGTGACTTTCAACTATGGCCTGTGGGAATGCACCCACTGGGCCCAGGGACTGATATCCAGACGGCGCCACTACAAGAAGTAGTTCCGGCCGCGGAGGTAACGTGCAAAAAGGAGGGATATTTTGCACGAAAGGCGGCTGCCAGGAGAAGGCGGGAACTAGCCGCGGGCAAAGAATCCCACTCTGATGAGGAAATTGGCGCGAAAACGCCGACCGCACCCCCCAGGACTGAGAAAGGCGCGGCCTTAATTAAGGGGCATGCTATTCCCCTGTGGGACCCGCCCATAATTGCAACCCCTGGGGGCGGGTTCCAGCTATGTCAGCGGAAGGAGGAGCCGAAGCAGGAAGTGGCTGGCCCAGAAGCTTCTACCAGTCAGTTGCGAGGAACCACTGACCTGGAGAGACCCATACAGAAAGTGGTCCCTACTAAAAGAATGGCCTGCTCCTCCACTGTGGGCACTATGGTCTCCACCCAGCCCTACTCGGTACCCGGCGGGGTACTGGTAGTCAGGGTGGCCAACACCGAGATGGTGGTCGGGCTCTGCCTTCAATGCGGGCTGCCCGGAGGCACTGTTAACACAGCGGCACGTTGCCCACAATGCGGGACATTATACTTGTGGCCAATGCCGACGTTCATTCCGATTCAATCTGCTGACCCCCCGGGGGATACAGCTAGGCGCTCCGCCGAGTCCCCTGGTGCACTGTGGATCAGTCGTGCAAGTCCCGGAGAAAGGGGATTGGAGACGATTAAATCGGCTGGGTCAGCAGCAACCGAGACGGTCGGGTCACCCCCCGACCGCACTGAAAAAAGACTATCGCCCCGATCGGTGACCCCTAGGTCGGGGAAGGGAGACTACTTGGATGAGGATCTCCGCGAGCTAGCGGAGGTGAAATCGAGGCCCAGGACAGAACCGGGGAGGACGACACCCCGTGGCGTGAGTAGCAGCCTGGAAAGCAGGACGTCCCCCGCAGATCGGCGAGCCGAGAGACGGAGTCCCTCCACCCCAGGATATGGCGGCGACGGGCGAGAGACGCCTACACCCCTGCGGAATGGTAAGAGAAAACCACTTACTTACCTTGCTCCGGTAGACGGTGTAGCGGAAACAAGGCCGTGCCAGGCTCAAGACGCACGTGCGGAGAAGATACCACTTCCGGTGGAGACGACGGCGGAGCTTCCGGATGTCGTCATCGAGGAAGAGATCCTGCATGGAGGTCCAACCCAAGATGGCGGCGCTTCCGGTTCCGGTGAGGACATCATTTCCGGTGGCGACGGCGAAACAGACGGGAAGGATGCAGCGACGCTTCGGCGATCGGGTGAAGGTCCCCGATCACCTCAAAGGCCCAAGAGCTGGATGGGCGAACCGCAGACTGAGGAGGGTGAGCTATCCTCCTTGGATCAGTCCATGGACAGCCGGGAACGGGTCGTAGCCCCGTGGCGTATCCCCTCTTGCCCTTACGCCCAACCCCACGCCCTAGGTAAAACCCCTGCCCCCATCACCTGTTCCACGGGGTCCCCGCCTAGCCTGGAACTTGTGGACGTACCTTTGGGGGGGGAGGAGAGACGGACTGGGGAAAGACAGCGCAGTTGCGCTACGGAGGGCATTTCTCGGGGAGGGGGAGAATTAGGTAAGGCCGCGGTAGGCCGGTGGTTGCCTCCTGCGACCAACAAAACAGAGGACAAGGCCCTGGGATCATCACGGTGGTCCGTACCACGGTCGGCACAGACATCGGGGGTATTCTCATGGGGGGATGCGGAAGAGAGTGACTCAGGGGATTCACACAGGTTCAAGGAACACCGTTGGTGGGCCCCACTCTTTGAAGGTTATGTGGCCTGGATGGATCGTACGCGATTCCTTATCCGAAGGGAGGATGTAGTCGATTTTTGGTGGGCCGAGGGAGAATTCACCCCTGAGCAGCGAGATAGGGAGCTGCAGGATCGGTGGTTTAAGATTGAGCACAGGGAGATAGAGCCCATGGGTCCCGACACACTGTCAGACCCTGTGGATCCTGACGAACCCCTGTCATGGGTGCTACCTGGGAGGGTAGGTAGGGCTGACCTGACCAGGATCAGTAGAGCGGAACGGGCAATAATGGCTTGATATAAGTCTTCCCACGGGTTGAAGTACCCTTATGTCCCTGAACCCCTCATGGAGGAGATAGAAGAGAACAGAGAAAGGTGGCTTAGGGAAACCATCGAGATGTACCTGGTCAGTAAAGGGAATGAAGTTACTGGAAGGAGGGCAGAGGACAGAATAGATCACCTGATGCGAGTGTGGAGTATAGGGAGGAATATACACAAACACAGGGTGACCTATAGGCCCGAGAGGGGACTGCCTAGGCATTATCATGTTACCTTCCTGGACATGGGTGGTAGAGAGGTTAGAAAACCTGACCCGAGTCACTACTATTAGGGGGTACTAAGGCATTATGCGGGCTCGTGGCTGCTGGTCGGGGCGGGCTTGGCGAGATGTCACTGTGGTCATTTTTTTTCTGTTATATTGTACAATCTGTGGATGTTAACAATTATGTGTTGTGTTACAGTGCTTCCTGGAAGAAGGTATGTAAATTTAGGTCCCAGCGAGGACGATGGGATTCACTAGGGGGAGAATGTAGCGGTCATGTAAAATGGCTACAGTCATCTCTCCTGCTGACAGTAAGGCCTGGTAAGTTGTGGGCATGCCAGTAGTAATTATGGAGGTTTGCCCTCACACCCTGGTGAGGTGCCCTGTGTATGGATGGGAGTGGTCACAGGCTCTGACTCCATGGTTAGTGATGTCAGAGGTGTGTCAGTTTCCAGAGTATACATAAGGCACAGCACTGTGTCTAAAAGTTAGTTCTGCGTGGTTCTGGGGAGTTCTGCCAGAGTTCTGAGAGGAGTAAGAGTTATGTTATAGTAGCTGAGTAAGAAGACTGTGCCCAGGGACCTGGCACAGAGTAAAGACATCCCGGCTGGGATAGGGAATCCCTATTAAAGGAGAATTACACCTTTCAAAGGGAAGCACTGAATGATTATGAGTGGCTAGAGAAACTACTGCGAGGGGCAGCTAGCCCACCTCAAGCAATAAAGATGCTCTTAATTACAAACCCTCTCGTGTACATGTGTGGAGTGATTGTACAGAGAGGAGCACCACAGAGGAGTTCCTCGCCAGGACAATCCCCAAGTGACCGAAGGGACCCTGATGAGGTGGAGGCGCTGCACTGGAACTAGGTAGGACTCAGCACACTACCTCAGCTGCCTGTCTGGACGGGTCCTCCCCATACACCATCATGCGGGAGACTCAGGAGTCCTGTTGCCAACAGGTGCACCACCAGACACTATCACACTGTAATGGGGACCGGTTAGACCACAGGGGCCAATGTGAGATTGGGTGGGTCAGGCCGGTTCACAAAAACCGTTACATTAGTATCTTGTCAAACAAGATGGGTAATATTAGTTTATTTCTTTATATGTTGATTTCCTACAGGATATGGTAATATCTTATGTGTTAGTCCTATATCTATGCGTATAGCTAGTTCTGTCGCTTAGGGGGAAAAAATACGTATTATAAGGCGCCAGATGGTAAAGGATATATATCACACCAGTAGGAAGGCCTGGATAGGGCTCCGGACAGAAGAGTTGTACTTGAAAGAGATAAAAACAAAAGCACAATACATAGCGTAATACTGTATAAAAAGGGGACAAACAACATATATTGAACACACTAACTATCAGCTGAGATCGATAGGTGACGGATTGGTTTAAAAAACATTTAATAAAACATTTATAAAAATAATGGACATATGAAAAATAAAAAAAATACAAAATACATATAAATAAGAGACAAATGATTTAAGGACCGGTACACTGCAACACCAGGTGAACTGCTCACTCACCGGACGAGAGATAAATGTAAGCGGTGGATAATTCTGAGAGTATCCCCTCTCTGCTGCTCGTACAGCCACTGCACCGGAACGGATCTGTAGATTGAAGGTTGCACACGCCAGCCGGCGTGTGTATGTGTAACCTCTCTCGGCGCTTGATGGAAGCCGTGCAGATAGTAGCAGACTCGCCGCAGCAGATTCGTTGTACCAAAGGACGTCGGCTAGTAACAGCTGATTCGCCTCGGGATAGATTCAGAAGTGTAAGGAACAGGTCTGGTGCCACAGTGGAAGTCCTGAAAGGCCACCCTACGCGTTTCGAAAGCGTGCTGCTTTCTTCCTCAGGGGTTCTCGCTTAGATAAACTGCAAACGACAGAGAAGCCCAATGCTACATCCAATATGACAAAAATACACAGTAAAATTCTTATATATTCTCTTGGAAAATGGTCATTTAGTTTAACCCTTTGGGTAGTGAGTAGGTCCTATCATTCTACTGGATACAGATCCAATGGTGGTCTTTCTCCCTCCTAATAGAAGTAAATGAGAATTGTAATCCTAATAGAGGTATATTAGTATTTTATCTGGTAGTGTTAAGCCTTGCGAACAGGTGTCTGCCTTGTCGCGGCTCGCAAGCTTACAACGCTTTGGCCAAAGGGTTAAACTAAATTACCCTTTTTCCAGAGAATATATAAGTATTTTACTGTGTATTTTTGTCATATTGGATGTAGCATTGGGCTTCTCTGTCGTTTGTTGTATACATATGCCACGCTCAATAGCACTCCATTTTGACACTTATTTACATATATATTTTGTGGGGGCTCAAGGGTTCCTTGATGTACATTAACACAGGGTATCTGTTCTCTGTGGTGCAACCTCGACAGTTAAAATAATTAACACCTTCAACTCCAGCCAGGTTCTCAGCATGATAATAACTTCAAGACCAGCATCTTAAATCATTCCACCGGTCACTATCATTGCTGATATTGTATGTATTGTATGTCTTTATTTATATAGCGCCAAAAGTGTACTCAGCGCTTCACGAAGAATACAGTACAGGGAATAATAATTATACAATAAGTGCAGCAAAATCAGACAATGGGAAAGGAAATCCCTGCCTCGAAGAGCTTACAATCTAAGAGGTTTAATGGGAAACTTACAGAGACAGTAGGTGAGGGAGTAAGTACTGTAGATGGGTGTGCTTGGCCACAATGGGTGGTAGGAGTGACTGAGTGTGGGACAATAGCCATGAGTGCAGGCTATTGGGATACTTGATTTGTGGCGTGAGATTTAAGGTAGGTCAGTATTAACCTTTTCATTTAACACCATTTACAAGGGAAGAGATGGCAGCGAGGCATGAGTGAGATCAGGTGTGTATGTCTGGCTTCAGGCTTAGGGGAGATCCCCAAGTACAATAATTGTGATGATTTTGGAGGTTAAACAAGGGTTTTCCGGAGACTTCCGGTGACGCCGAGGAGAATGGCGACTTGAGAGACTAGCTCCAGAGGCCCTCCAAAAGCAAAATAATAGAACAAGCATATACCAGGACAGAAACACACCAATAGTCGAGAAACGACTAAATAAAGCACCCAGGACAGAATCCCACAACCTGCCAGATTATAAGAGCGGTTCTGCTCTGTCCCCCAACCGAGGTGGTCGGCGCTCGAGGAAGGAAGAAGCCGCCATTGCCCTGCCACTGACGCGACGGATCTTGGTCCCTAAGGAGCAGGTTGGTCTGCGGAGCCGTGCGAGCACCACAGAGGGAGACCAGAGAAAACATCCCCACACGGAGAGGCGCGGAGAGAACCAGCGGCAGTGGAAGCTCTCACAAGGTGAGCCGGAGCGGCACCACAGCGCTGCAGACACCGCGGCCCCTCCTCCCCTCCCCCCCCGGCGCAAAAATAAATTAATAAACACTAAAATACTAAAACTAACCTGGGTCTCAGACGGGAGGAAAGAACTCTGGGCCAACTCCCCTTAAATAAAGTCCCTTCCTGTCCCAGTCGCGGGGCTGAGGAGGAGGAACAACTATTTTGAGCTGCCCCAACCAGTGGTGTCCTGTATCTTTTCCCTGGTAGCTCCATGGGGAGTGCTGGGGAGGAGCCTCGGGGCCTCGTTGTCTCCTTCCTCCACACCGAGAGGGGGGGGGGAGGGTTAATAAATAAATACATTTAAAAAAACAACAGTAAAACCTTCAAAACACAAATTGTTTACTTTAAAATACAGTGAACAGGAGCAAGGCGTGAGGAAGTCAAATAAACATAAAAATAAAACTCAGAGCGCTTCCACCTATTTCTCGCCGGGTCCGCGGCCGTCCCACCTCAATGAAGCCTCACAAGATGGCGGTTCCGAGTGCATGCCTGAAGAGCCCGATGGAGTCTCGATGATAGAGGGAGGCGGACTGAGGGGGGAGCTCAATCGAGAATACATGGAGGGGTTATTCTCCAGAATGAGAAGGGGGTTCCAGGAGGACCTAGCCTCAGCAATTAAAGAGGTGAGGTCGGAGCTGCACTCCCTTACAGAGCGCACAGATACGCTAGAACACAAGATAGAGGAGGTGGCGGGAGCACAATCCTCCACGGAAGATGATATGAGCCGGATGGGGTTCGAAATCAGAGCACTGAAGGATCAAATTGAAGACCAGGGAAATAGAGACAGGAGGCAAAACCTCCCCATCCGTAACGTTCCTGAAGACGTTTTAATGGAGGCCTTGGTGCCATATCTTAAGGATCTCTTTATAACAATAGCCCCAGAACTGGCTCAAAAGGACATTGAAATCGACCGAGCGCACAGGGCGCCTGGACCAAAATCCCCGGATCCAGGGAGAATAAGAGATATCTTGGTAAGGTTCCACTCTTACACTGTTAAGGAGAAAATCCTAAATGCCAGCAGGCAAAAAAGTGATGTGAAACGGGTAAACAGCCAGTTAACCCACCAGGCGCTCAGAAAATGTAGCTGCAGCTGTGAAATGGTGTTTTAGAATAACAATGAGTCTGGGTGATGAGTGCCACTATCCCCCAGTGTGTTTTTAATACATGTAATTCTCTGCAACTGGCTAGCTGTAAGCACAATAAAGTTGGAGAAAGACTTGAAGGGAGATAACTTACAACTGCACTGGGGGACGCGATGAAGTGGCCCGTCTGTCCTCCTGCATGGAAAATGCTGCGTGTCCCTCTGTCTGCGATGTCTCTTGATGGGATGATCCTCTCACGTTGCCAGCACTCTCTTCTGCCGCCAACCCTGCACCCGCTCGATCACGGTGGGTGGTCACCTGACCGGCGGCAGTGCCGGTACTTCCGGGTACAGCAGGGAGACACAGATACACCATACACAGCCCGGCGTGCAGGCAGCAGGCACCGGAACACTAGAAATCCTCCCCAGGGAGGTCAGTACGCCGCACAGCCGTGGAACAAAAGCTTCAGGAAAGGCTGATCAGTGATGCATGAAACTTTAATGGAACAAAGTGCAAACGGATCCTCCTGACGCGTTTCGGCCCTCCTGACGCGTTTCGTCACACGCTGCGGTGTTACAGCTGTCTGTTTGGTTGTGGAGGATATTGGCAGCAGTTGTGTAGGCTGTGGGGGGAAAGGAGAGGAAGAAGAGCAGCGATTTCAGTAACACCGCAGCGTGGGACGTCACATCCACCAGGAAGTTCCGGTTTTCGTGCGACTCAACATCCATCCCCCACATGAGGCAATCCCTAAAGGAGCTCCAGTTATCATCAGAGAGGAGCACCTGAGCGATCTTCAGCTATACTGCTTTTACCATCTACTGTCCTGTAAGTAGGGTTTCAATTTTACCCCTCTGGACTTAAGTGCTGTAACCTCCGGAACCCAGTATTTCAATGTTAATAAATAGCTTTTTGTTAGGATTATAGTCTTGCTAGTGTCTGTCTGTCATTGTGTGTTATGTTTGTCATGTGTGAGTTTTTAATGTTTTAATGTCAACTTTTTTGGCGTACTGCACCATTATCTGTTTGTTTTCTTCTCTTTTTTACATATTGCACTATTATTTGGTGTGAGCCGTTCGTTGACCCCTTCACTGACTGTTTGCTCAAGGACACTTTTGGGACTTTGCAAGAGACGGTTTGGTCTTTATTTGGATTTATTATTATTTAAAGGACTGATCTGGCACCGGCAATTCTTTCTTTTCTCTGAGATTGCCCAAGAATTCTCAGAATATTATACGAAACTCTATCATTTAAATCCCTCCCAAAATGCTCAGTCCGGGTTGACGGCCATCTCAAAGTACTTAGAGGAATGCAACCTTCCGGCCCTTCCAGAAAAAACTATCTCACAATTAAACGAGAAAATAACGCCCAAAGAACTATTTGAAGTAATAAAACAATTAAAAATAAATAAGACTCGAGTGCCAGACGGGTTCTCAAACCAATATTACAAGAAGTTTAAGGCCGTGCTGACTCCGCACCTATTAGAAGTTTTCAACGCATTTATGGGGGGTGAAGATGTCCCGGCCTCTATGTCTACAGCCAACCTGGCAATAATTCACAAAGAAGGTAGAGACCCACTACAATGTGGCAATTGTAGGCCGATATCTCCTAAATTCTGATCTAAAAATATATAGTAAGATTTTAGCAAAAAGACTAAACCCGATTCTTCCGAGCTTGATTCATAAAGACCAGGTGAGATTTATTTCGGGCAGACAAGCTTCGGATAATACACAGAAAATAATAAACATTGTGGATCATGTGCATCTCTCAGGTACAAGAGCATTTGTGTTGAGCTTGGATGCCGAAAAAGCATTCGATAGAATTAGGTGGGACTTTTTGGACCATACATTAATTAAATTCGGCTTCAAGGGCCCCTTCTTAGAGGGGGTCAGAGCTCTGTACAAAAACCCAATAGCGTTTGTAAAACTCCCGGGAGGAGACTCAAGTCCCATAAAAATTACGAATGGTACAAGACAGGGTTGCCCCTTGTCTCCACTTCTGTTTGCATTATCGATTGAACCTCTCGCAGCCACAATTAGAAACGACGCTGATATAAAAGGGATTGTTATTGGAGCACGAGAATACAAGATATCTCTTTTTGCAGATGATATCATTTTGTCATTGTCGTCCCCAATGACGACCCTACCTAACCTCCAGTCACAGCTGGAAAAATTTGGCCTGGTATCAGGATATAAAATTAACAGCGATAAGTCTGAAGCCCTGAACCTATCACTCCTCGCCCTCTAGGTAAAACTATTGCAAATTAATTTTAGTTATAAATGGAGCCCTAACAACATTAAATACCTAGGGGTCAGAATCGCAAACTCTTATGCTGCCCTATTCAAATATAATTTCCCCCCCTTATTTACAGAAATAAAAAAAAACCTACAGTGCTGGTACAAGTACCACATTTCATGGCTCGGAAGAGTGACATCTGTTAAGATGAACATCCTTCCCAGGCTACTGTACGTCTTCCAGACCCTCCCGGTCTGTGTACCGCTGGCAGACATCAAAAGCATTCAAAATAGTATTTTCCAATTCATCTGAAAGGACAAAAAGCCGCGGGTGGCTAGATCGGTAATTTTGGCACCATGGGAGTGTGGAGGCCTGGGAGTACCAGATATAATTAATTATTATCAAGCGACCCACCTAAAACAAACGATAGTTTGGAACAACGATCCAGCGTCTTGCGGCTGGTTGGAAATTGAGTCCTCCTGTGTCGCTCCCCTCTCTCTCGGGGCGATACTTTGGTCCGGAGGGGGAGAGGAGATAATATCGGGCAAGACAGGCCTGGGAGCAATGAGATGCACGTGGAAAATTTGGACAAAAACAAGAAATAAATATAAACTGACGTCTTCCCCCTCCATACTCACTCCCATTTTTGGTAACCCTGAATTCCCTCCGGGTTGTGTCCAAGGGAAACTTAAAGCATTTAGTTTGGCTAACATAAAATCAGCAAGAGATCTAATAGACAAAGGGACTCTTATCCCGCTACTTGATTTACAGGAGAAATGCCTCCCCATGAAACTCCCACTTTTCGGTTATCTCCAGATCAGACACTTTCTCCTAACAATATCCCAAACATCCAAATTTGAAGGTCCAACGTCTTTTGAAAAGATGTGTATGGTGGGCACATAACGGAAGGGTCTGATCTCAGAGATTTACGCGGGGCTAGCACGGTCAAGGAGTCCCGTCAACCACAATTATATGATAAAATGGGCTGAAGACCTCAATCTTGATATAGACAGAGATGACTGGGAGGATATTTGGGAAGCAGCAGCCAAAACTTCTATTTGCACTACTACTAAGGAAACATATATAAGATTCTATTTCAATGGTACTTAATCCCGAGTAGGCTGAGCCAGATCTTCCCTGGCCTGTCTGACCTCTGTTGGAGGGGGTGTGGCCAGAGAGGAGATCTGGTGCATATATGGTGGACATGCCCAGAGATCCAGACTTTCTGGAATATGATATGCTCATTGGTTGAGGAGACGGTAGGGGTTGAGGTCTGGATGGACCCGCTGATATGCCTTCTCGCGAAACCCATAGAAGATATCTCTGTCCCTCTTAAAAAAACTGGCCTCGTTCATCCTGACTGCGGCTTGCTGCTCAATAGCAGCTAATTGGAAAAAGATTAAACCCCCATCTAAGCAAATGGTCATTCGCAGGGTAAGCGAGGTCAAGCTAATGGAATACCTATCGGCGCTCCAGAAACAGAATATCGAACAATATGAGAAAGTTTGGGCACAGTGGCCTTATAATTAAAGAGATTAAAAATGAGATATGGATGCTTCCGTTATTATTATTATTTTATTATTTATAAAATATTTTACCAGGAAGTAATACATTGAGAGTTACCTCTCGTTTTCAAGTATGTCCTGGGCACAGAGTAAAACAAATAATACATGGTTACAAATACAGTTACATAAATGAACAGGGTATACATTATATACAAGACATTGCATGCACAGTTAAAGAAAATATATATTATGGGCGCATGAAACAGTTACAGACCAGATTAAAGTGTGAGACAGCCTTAGATTTGAACTCCGCAATAGAACACTGACCCCTCGGAGGGGGGAGTTCATGTCTACTCAGGGGCTTTTGACAAGGTGGAGGGGAGGGCAACAACCCCCCCCTTCCCTTAGCTCCCCCCGTTCCTATCCCCTCCCTCCCCCCTCTTCTGCTCTTCTCTCTTTTCCCCCTCTCTCTCTTTCCTTTACATTACTAATCTAAGGGGTCTGATCTAAGATCCTCCTAAAACTGTTAATTCTCCCGGACGGGACCTACATAGTGCACTCTAAATGCATAGGAGGTTACAAAATACTAGGGGCAGATCGCCCTTACCCGATCAATCAACCTTGAGATGTTACGGGTTGTTCACTTTTAAATGTGTGTGTTAATTACGTTAACTGTCTATAAACGACCATGTGATGTGTATGTATCCCTGTCAGAAAACAATAAAAATGTTTGAAATAAAAAAACAGGGGTTTTCCGCCATACTTTGTGTAAATGTGACAACTCTTATTGAACCGGAAATCTTGATAGTTGAATGTGCAGGTAACATCAGACTTATTAATGATATGGCTAACAGAGGGGGTTCTCAGACTATCCTTAGATAACCAGATCATTGCCTTTTCATAGAGTGCATACATATGCATTTGATTATTCATATTTTATTCCTAAACTTCACTATGCCCAGTATGTGACGGTAGCTTTGAGACAGGCTATTAATAATACACCACCAAGAATATAACTGGGTTGAACTGGACGAGACTTAGATATGATAAAATATAATTTATTCCTTGATAAAGGTGAACACACGAGATATACAAATAACAGGCAAAATATGGACACTTACTTAAAGGTTAGGACAAGAAAGCCATCAGGATACAGGATGGGCCATTTCTTCCATAATTCAGTTGACATCACAGCAATACATGCAGATCATGAAGACACATGAAGGAACATTGAGTAATGGGCGACTGACTTATATACCATTTTAACCCTTCTCTTACACTCAAGGCGCCGAGCTGTCTAGCAAAAATCTCTTTGAAGCAGATTTTGGCTTCCATTGTAAGTGTGAAGTATCACACTTAAAAAACACTCAGTTCCTTGGTTCCTGCCCCAGTATAAACAATTAGGGCAGTTAGCCTTTGATCACCGGGCTATGTTAATTCTTGCAGGATGCTCTTCCTGCCTATTAACATAGCAGATGGAGTCTGCAGTTTTCAGAGCAGACCCAAAACCCCATATACATTTTAATACCTACACATATTAAAATACCCGGTTCTGGTAGGTCCAGCGGGTCCAAACTTTCCAGACCTTGGTACATTATAGGGTCCAAATTTCAGCCCGCTACGGCCTATGGAACCGGAGTTATACAAATATCACACAAACCGTTTCATATTTTATTATAAAAATCTCCGCTAAAAAGAAATCTCAGCGTTTCACTAAATCCCCATTGAAAACAACGGGCTCTGCCGCCATGGGTTTCAATGGAGCAACTCCGCCGTTGTAGTCAATGGAGTTTCCTGCCATAGACTTTCAATGGGGAACCGCCGCCATTGAAGTCTATGAGAAAATCCACAAATTTTTACCTTCGTCCACACTTCGTCTGGTTGGTCTGAGGGGGCTGGGAAGGGGCATGCATTAAAGCCGGAACCTTGGCTATATGCCAAGCAAATCCCATCCCTCTGGTCATTCCAGAACCGGAGATATGGACTTACACATTTCAACATTTCACACTTAGTCGTTTTTTTGCCATGCGGCTTTTCCCCATTGGAATCAATGGCCGGTGCTGCCATTGACAATGCATGGCGCCCGCCGCCATTAGATTCAATGGTGCGACCCTCCTTCGCTCGACCCTTTACGGGGGTTCCTCATTCCCGGACACGGTGTGGATCGTGTGTGGGGGTTCCTAGGGGTTAGGAAAAAAATAATTTTATTCCCAGGGGCCCTAGAACCCAAGATTCCCACGCCAATTGTCGTTGAACTTGACCGTAGTGATTAAACTCTTTTAAAAGACATTGTATCCGCTTTTGCGGTCTGCGGTTTGGATGGCTGCCAACCTGTTCCTCGAGGCCGGCGTTGAGGAATCTCTATTGAAGTCAATGAGCCCATTGACTTACAATGGGAAACCGCCGCTCCTCCTCTCGGACGCCACCTGCTGGTCGTCACTGGAAAACAGGTCCAAAACCGCTACTTCTGCCATTAGAAAGCATGGAGGCTCAATGGCGACCTATGGACGGCTGCAAAATGGAGCCTGAAAAGGCGGGAAAATTACACAAAGGGCTATAATCACTGTTTTAACATTAACCCCTTCCCTCCCGCATCAACCCTAGTGTATGTGTGAGTGCAAACACCAGGATAGCACAATACATTTACACAGGGGAATAACCATTTGGATATTGAAGCAAGGTAAAAAACACATTACTGGACCTCAGTCCAGTTAACCCCTTGCTTCCCTGATGAGAGTAGAGGGTGGCCAAATGGGGGGGTAACCCCTTTAATCCCGGGCCAAATCCTCTCTATCATGGCACCTACCCTGCTCAATGGGTGCCTGGTGCCCCAGTTGCCTCCCCTGGGACTGGGACACCACTGGCGCCCTTGAAGCACTTAATAAGTCCTGAGGGGTTGGCCTGGCAAAATTGTCCTCTGGCATTGTCCAGTACATTGTCCTGGCCACAGTGGATAGTGAAGTCCAGATCCTGCGGAGCATGGCTCCACCGTGGCCTCCGGGCATTCTCCTTTGCCTCACTCTGCCCCCCACCCAGTGCCTGGTGAACCAAGTCCATGGTGAAGGGGCCCCCTGCAGACCAGGCTGCATACTGCCCAGAGCCTGGCATGTCTCTGTATCAGCGAGAGACCAGCTATCAAGCACAGACCGTCGCTTTCCTGTCAACCAAGTCTGGGAAAGAGCTATGTCACTATCTTGTAGGGACCCTACCTGCCCTGGCCCTGTGCCCACCTGTAGCTGCTCTGCTATACCCTTGACTCTCCTCCCTGGCTGCCTATCTACCCACAGCCCCTCCTCTGGGAACCCATGGGAATCTGTCAGGGGGGTCACTCCTGGCCAGTCAGAACAAGGGACCTCCTGCCTACCTAGCCCATCCCTAGCTTCTGCCAGCTGCCTAACACCCCACTGACCTCCTATCTCCCCCTGCTCCAAAGTGTCTCCTTGCCTAGCCTCACCTAGGCCCAGCACCTCAGCCCCTGCTGATGACTCCTGCTGCTTACCTCCCTGCAGCCCACCTGCACTCCTCTCCCCCCTGGGCAATCCTAACCCAGACCCTGGAACTACCTGAGTGCACCTACCTCCCTGACCTTGTCTCCCCCTTACCAGGGATGAGCTCAGGGGCACCTCTCCAGATGCAACCGCCTTGGCTCTTGGCTGGCAGGTATCCCTGGGGTGGCACAAGCTTGCCACTGCCCATGATACCCCCAGCCCATAGCTTGGCTGCAACAGGGGGTTGCTGATCTGAGAACCCCCCTGAGGCTCTGCCAGGGTAATGGGGAACTCTAGCTGCCATACCTGCTGCTTTCCCTCCCTGGCTACTACTTGCCCTTCTTCTCTCTCTGAGATGTGATGCTGGCTACCTACCTGCAGCCTCCCCTCACTCCGCTTCTCCCTAGCTAATCCTAACCTGGATCCTAGGGACACCTGAGTGAGGCCATCTCCCTGATACTGCCTCCCCATTACCGGGGATGAGCTCAGGGTTGCTGGTGCAGATGCACCCACCTTAGCTCCTGGCTGGCAGGTAATCTGGGGGTGGTCTAACTTTGCCACAACCCCTGATACCTCCAGTCCATAGCAAGGCTGCAACAGTGGGGCTCGTAACTGAGAGTCCCCTTGCTGCTCTGCCAGGGTAATGGGGAAGCCTGGCTGCCCTACAAGCTGCCCTTCCTTCCCCTCCCCTGGTACCCCTATCTCCTGCCACCCCCCGGTCACCCCTATAGTGAAACAACGTGGTACAGTCATAGGGAACAATAAGTCAGGGTCAGTCTGCGACTTGGTCTGGCTTACGTCGCTGGTCCCCGCAGAGACCGCTACTTTCGTTGGTCCCGATTGCAGGGGGACTGGTGTGTCCACCGCCGGCACCATCTGGGCTGGGCAGCAACGGGCCGCTGCCGCGACAGCGCCCGGGTTGGTTATAGGTACAACGGTGCAGGACAAACCCTGTCCCTCCCCCACTCAGAAAGGGCTCCGGCACTTTGCCGGAATCGCGGCTCTTCCGCCGCCGTCGCCGCCATGGGCGAGCCCCGGGTAGCTGCCACAGCAGTACCCGGCTTTGATGCAGGGTCGCCGGCGTGGATTGTGAGGCTCCGGTCATCGCTGGGAATCGCCGACTCCGCCAAACAATGTGAAACACCCACCTCCCGCACACCCCAACCCTCCCCCCAAATAAAATTGCCGCCAGCAGGATGCCGGAGTGGCGGCTTCTTCTCCGCCACCGCCGCCGGTTCTCCACCGGGATCCGATGGATGGCCGTCGCTCTCCGCCGCTGTTGCCGATGCAGCCCATCCAGGTTCTCCAGGAGACGTCCCGAGGAGGGTTGTCACCCCGGCTGGGCGGGAGCCATCAGAGGATGCCGCTAACTGGGTCATCTTTTCCGCAGCTCGTGAGCGCTGGCCCTGAGGGGCTTCTTTGCCCGACCACGCACGGTCCAGGCACCGGGTATTATTCTGGCCCGTTTGTTGACAGTGCCGCAGCGCCTGCCGGAGCTTCTCCACCACCGGTGGACTAAACCCAGCAAGGGGCAACGGAGTCCAGAGCAGAGTTGCTCGAGCACCGGGCTCATTCCAGAGCTTCTCCGCTGCCGGTGGACTAACCCCAGCAAGGGGCAACGGAGTCCAGAGCGGAGTTGCTTGAGCGCCGGGCTCTGGGAGGGGGTAAGCGTGTTGGTGCAGCACCAACGCCGTGAACTGGGTCCACTTTGCCGGGAACCACGTCTTGCCCAACGCACACACCAGTGCTAGCTCTTTCAGGGAAAATGGACGGGCCACTGCAACGGCCGTTACTTCTCCTGGTGCAAGACTTCTGTGGTCTCTGAGACCACCCGCTCCCTCCAAAAGTCTCTGCCGTCCCGGAGCTGGGTCCATTCCCTGCTCTCCGGGAGGTTTGATGGTTACAGTGGCTGCAGCTGTGGATCTTTGCTCAGCCTGCCGGGTTTCATGCTCACCGATCGCTGCTTCTCTCTTAGCCTTGCCGGCTGCTGGTCCCCGCGCCGAGTTGATGCACTCCTCCGGTCTCGGTGCCCAGCTCCAGTCAGACGGATGGCCGGCACTTTGGTTCTGGAGGCAATGCTTCTCACAAGTAGGGGAACAGTGAGGAGGTGCCATATCTTGTGTTATATGTTGTACACTGTGTGTTCAATATCTTTAGTCCCAGGAACTCGCAATTACCATCGAGTTCCCACTATATTACAGTATCCCTCAGTACACTGTAATACAGGTCCAGTTCAATCCCACCGCTGCCACCAGTTTTATTAATAAGCCTGTGACGGTAGCTTTGAGACAGACTATTAATAATACACCACCAAGAATATAACTGGGTTGAACTGGACGAGACTTAGATATGATAAAATATAATTAATCCTTGATAAAGGTGAACAAACGAGATATACAAATAACAGGCAAAATATGGACACTTACTTAAAGGTTAGGACAAGAAATCCATCAGGATACAGGATGGGCCATTTCTTCCATAATTCAGTTGACATCACAGCAATACATGCATATCATGGACATATGAAGGAACATTGAGTAAGGGGTGACTGACTTATATACCATTTTAACCCTTCTCTTACACTCAAGGCGCCGAGCTGTCTAGCAAAAATCTCTTTGAAGCAGATTTTGGCTTCCATTGTAAGTGTGAAGTATCACACTTAAAAAACACTCAGTTCCTTGGTTCCTGCCCCCAGTATAAACAATTAGGGCAGTTAGCCTTTGATCACCGGGCTATGTTAATTCTTGCAGGATGCTCTTCCTGCCTATTAACATAGCAGATGGAGTTTGCAGTTTTCAGAGCAGACCCAAAACCCCATATACATTTTAATACCTACACATATTAAAATACCCGGTTCTGGTAGGTTCAGCGGGTCCAAACTTTCCAGACCTTAATGCCGGAAGTAGTACACTATAGGGTCCAAATTTCAGCCCGCTACGGCCTATGGAACCGGATTTATACAAATATCACATAAACCGTTTCATATTTTATTATAAAAATCTCCGCTAAAAAGAAATCTCAGCGTTTCACTAAATCCCCATTGAAAACAACGGGCTCCGCTGCCATGGGTTTCAATGGAGCAACTCCGCCGTTGTAGTCAATGGAGTTTCCTGCCATAGACTTTCAATGGGGAACCGCCGCCATTGAAGTCTATGAGAAAATCCACAAATCTTTACCTTCGTCCACACTCCGTCTGGTTGGTCTGAGGGGGCTGGGAAGGGGCATGTATTAAAGCCGGAACCTTGGCTATATGCAAAAAGAATTTTATTCCCAAGGGCCCTAGAACCCAAGATTCCCACGCCAATTGTCGTTGAACTTGACCGTAGTGATTAAACTCTTTTAAAAGACATCGTATCCGCTTTTGCGGTCTGCGGTTTGGATGGCTGCCAACCTGTTCCTCGAGGCCGGCGTTGAGGAATCTCCATTGAAGTCAATGAGCCCATTGACTTACAATGGGAAACCGCCGCTCCTCCTCTCGGACGCCACCTGCTGGTCGTCGCTGGAAAACAGGTCCAAAACCGCTACTTCTGCCATTAGAAAGCATGGAGGCTCAATGGCGACCTATGGACAGCTGCAAAATGGAGCCTGAAAAGGCGGAAAATTACACAAAGGGCTATAATCACTGTTTTAACATTAACCCCTTCCCTCCCGCATCAATCCTAGTGTATGTGTGAGTGCAAACACCAGGATAGCACAATACATTTACACAGGGGAATAAACATTTGGATATTGAAGCAAGGCAAAACACATTACTGGACCTCAGTCCAGTTAACCCCTTGCTTCCCTGATGAGAGTAGAGGGTGGCCAAATGGGGGGGCAACCCCTTTAATCCCGGGCCAAATCCTCTCTATCATGACACAGTATAAACTTTGTTTAGCTTTAAAAACCACTGTTTAAAGGAAATGTATTTTGTAATATATATATATATATATATATATATATATATATATATATATATATATATATATATATATATATATATATATATATAAACATGTTAATTTTGATGTAAGTCGGAACTGTATATCATGATTTCTGTAATGGGTTGTGCATATACTTAGTGTTCCTCTTTCCTTCCTGCGTTCCATTCATCCCTACTTTTTTATATAATTAACTGGGGATGTCATTTGTCATCTGATAAATGCAGAACAGGCAGAGTTATTATTCACTGGAGTACAATGGTAATTGACTCACTCATATAACCGAGTTACATCACTCTCCAACAGGGCACCGTAATATCTCTAGAGAATCCTGAAATACTCGGCATTGAAATCGTTGGTTCCATCTACACAGTGTTTATTCAAGAAAATGATATACTACCCTTTTATGCATATCATGCACCCCTCTAGCATAGCAATCCAGAATTGGCCACAATCATTTCCATGTGGGACACATTCTAATGCATGAAATTACTGTAACTGTCTCCTCCATAAACACTATCCATGGCTTCCGTCCAGAACCCCCTAATTATTAACTGATTGATATTGACCGGACACTTCCCGGACACTTCCCTCCCCTGTCCACCTCCCCCTCCCCCCCATACCTCCCTCTCTCCCCTCCACCCTCACCTTCCCTCCCCCCCCCTTTCGCCCGCCTACCTCTGCCTTTCGCCCGCCCACCTCTGCCTTTCGCCCGCCCACCTCTGCCTTTCGCCCGCCCACCTCTGCCTTTCGCCCGCCCACCTCTGCCTTTCGCCCGCCCACCTCTGCCTCTGCCGCCCGCCCAACCACCGCCTCACACCCCTGCGCTCCACAGCCGACGCATGCACTCAGACACCCACCACCTCTCACCCACCCGCCACACTCGACACCCACCCGCCGCCTCACACCCTAGCGGGACACACGCCTCACATTTTTACATCACTTATGTCACCAAAATATACATTGTACTGTGGTGTGTTTAGAATAAACCATTTTTAAACAACAACATTGTATTACATTTTCTTACATCTTTCTTTTCAACATTATTATACAACCTTTCCACCAAATAGTCAACCTATTGTTCCCCTATTTATAAATAATACTACCTATTATGAATTTACATCAGCTAGTGTGTGTGTGTGTGTACATATATATATATATATATATATATATATAAATGTAAGGATGTGTTAGAACAACGTGTATGAGTACATTGTATGTCGGGTTCCGCGCCGGCAAGTTGGCACAGGGCGCCGCCATATTGTTGTGCAATGTTGAGAGGTAACTGTTTCGAGGCAAGGTCGCGCATGCGCCATGGAAGCGCGCGAATAGCGAGCCAATAAGGAGGGACTATGTGCTGAACTTTAACCCCGCGACCCTTGGAGGAGTCAGCTGCAGCTAGGAGCCAATGGACAGGCTGGATTGTTAGGGGAGGAGAACAGGAAGCGTGGGGGAAGAGACCACGCTAGGAGAAGCGAGCGGGAGATTGCCGGAATAGGGAGTGTGAGAGCAGGGGGTCCGTGACCCGTCTGCATAGGCCAGAGACTATTCCCAGGTCCCTAGGAGTGTTCCCCACGTCACCGTAGGTTGCAGCATTTGTAGGGACGCCCGTAGTGGATAGATATTGTCACACTAGACATATTCAATCGCACGGAGTTGTGGACAGCTATCGCTGTCTGGGAACAGACGGTGGAGCCGAGCGACAGCGGGAGGTCTGGAACAGATGCGACGGACCCTTTGAGAAGAGGTGTGGTCACCGCCGTGACCGGGAGGTATTTGGTATACAGCAAGTGCACCGACACCGGTCATCAGGCGCTGATCCCGCCTTAACATTAACTTAAGTAGACACTAGCAGGTGGCTAGCGGATAGATAACATTCTTTCCAAGTTCATAAGGACATACTCTATGAGAGCGTGGCAGAGCCACCAATGTACAGGACGATATTCCCTTTGAGGTGTGGCCGAGCCACTTTAGTATAGGAATGGTTATCATGTGATGTGAAGTTATGTCAATGCCATGATCTAAGTATATTTCATGTAATGTTATGTTACCGGTGAGGTGTCACAGACAAGAAGTAGTAAAAGGTTGCTTGTTCCACAATGTATGGTATGGTTCTTGCTCAGGGTAGATCTTTCATAATAGGGATCCTGGGTAAGTGGAGACGCTGCGCTATGTTATGAGTGTGTATTACCCCAGGCTCCCAGTCAGCGGAGGCTCAGATCTCCTGGAGCCACAGGTGCTAGTCAGCGGTTGGTAGTTCCTTAGGTAGGTTCAGAAAAAGGGCTACATATATATATATATATATATATATATATATATAGCTGAAGACTGGAAAAGCTGTGAGTCTCTCCCATCCGGGGTTAGGAATACTGGAGACACACTGAAGCACTCTCTGGAGACACACTCTCTTCCCTACGCGTTTCTTCACTCTAACGGATATCCCCTGATGAAATCACCGTTAGAGTGTAGAAACGCGTAGGGAAGAGAGTTTCTAAGCTATTGCTATACTTATATACTCATTGGTCACTGCCTATACACCACGGACACTTGTGGAACATTTGAGGTGTTTTCGACCAGCCATTGCCTTGCGGGGTCACAAGCAATAAACTTCACATCCGGATCACGCTGAGAGTGTGGAGGACTTCCGGGCTACACCGTGGCTGTGCTATTCCTGTATCCCCTGCCGGATGTCGGTTCAGAAGAGCTGGGACTACACGGAGGGAGAGATCGGCGTGCAAGCAGAGGCATATCGTGGGCGGTTGGCGAATGAGTATACTCATTACATGCTTTTACCTTTTATTTGTTTGTGAGTTCGCATTTGTTGGTTCTATCATTTTTTATTAAATTGTATTTTTCATGCTGCACTAGGATCGGACGCTTTCTTTTCTTGTTGTTCATATATATATATATAATTTTTTATATATATTGGGTAGGTGTTTTTTTTATATGAATTTGGGGAGATGGGTGGGGGGTTGTATATATTTGGGGGGTGGGGATGTTTTTTTGTATGCATTTGGGGGAGGCTCACAATACCGCCGACACATGATGGGAAGTCCTGCTTAAAATGTTTGTCCTGGGCCCCACAATTTCTGTTGGCGGCCCTGCTTCTCTGATTCCACTACCTTACACAACTTAGTATCTTTGCTCCCGATGCCAACCTCAAGGTCATACCATCTGTAACATTAACCAGAGTTTGTACACACAGCAGGGGCCTTTTATCCCTCTTTTAGGGTTTTCTCCTGTCTTTATAGATAGACCATTAGGCATAACATGACTTTAAGTTGGTTTAAAGTCACCAAACTGAGCTTTGTGAATCTGACCCCAGGATACCTTTTCACACTTACATACACTGAGTAATATAACAAATAAACAATTTCATGATGATACAAAGTACAGCAATAGACATTTACAAGGATACAAAGTCCTTTTAAGAGGATAATCCCTTTATTGTTTATTGTACACGTCATGAAGCACACATACATATAACACACGTCATGAAGCACACACACATATAGCACACGTCATGAAGCACACATACATATAACACACGTCATGAAGCACACATACATATAACACGTCATGAAGCACACATACATATAACACACGTCATGAAGCACACATACATATAACACGTCATGAAGCACACATACATATATCACGTCATGAAGCACACATACATATAACACACGTCATGAAGCACACATACATATAACACGTCATGAAGCACACATACATATAACACGTCATTAAGCACACATACATATAGCACACATCATGAAGCACACATACATATAACAAGTCATGCTTCACCCTTTTCCCTAAGCATTATCTGACCTTTGCAATATGCTTTCAGGCCTGATGATGTTGCTGGATAAAGAATATAGAGAAAGCATACCTACAAGTAGCTCTCCAGACGTTATAATCTTTCTAAAATTACATTACAAAATGTTTACGGGTGACACTTTTACAGTAAGGTATAAATAAACCGTCCATCAAAAGAACTAACGTAAAAAATGTATTTTAAACCCCAGCACACATGTAACAGATTAGAAGCATTTGGACCCATTTTACCATAGGACACTTCCGGTGCTGGGAGACACATTACAGTCCATTAACTTGAAAGGGCGTCGTCGACAGTGGAAAGTGTCTCACGGAATTGCCCTCCTTAATGGGCACTGATGGGGTTCAAAACAATACTGGAGATTGCCGCCATGAATGTCTCCATCCTTCTGGATATGAGCGCCAGTGCCAGATTAAGGGGTGGTCTGGCCACCGACTGTCCCGGGGTGCGGTGATGTCTCTGTCCGGCCCTGATGAATGCTGTCAGGATGACTGGGCAACATGTAATTATCCACTGGCTTCTCAAGTTCAAGGACCTCAAGGTCACACAAGGGCCAAGGAAGAGGAACCTGAGAAGGTGTTGATACTTGTGCATAATTCCTGCATCAGCAACAGGTTGCAGGAAGCAAAATCTCTGTTCTGAAATGAAATGATGACACAAGGAAGTATATGCAGGAGAAATTCTTATCTATTTTTATTCCCTCATTGTAAATATTAACTTATATTTTATCGCCAGTGTTATTAATCACCATGTTTAAAAAAAATGAGCATAACCCTGATGACAACCACAATGTCCACCAATAGTAACAGAGACAATATAACAAAGTCCTTACCAAAGTTGAGATAAAGTATTATTACGTGAGTATAAATAGCTTGTGCAAGCCTACAGTACATTAGCAAAAGGAGTGAGGGGAGGGACACAATGGCCCCCTGCAATGTGCTTGCTTTAGTGTTAGCACTGCAGGTGTTACACACGGCTACGGGTTCTATGGTTAAACTTAATAATGGTGGGTATGAAGACATTGTCATTGCAATTAATCCAGGAATACCTGAGGATGTCAGAATTATTGAAAATATTCAGGTAAGAACAAAATGAAATTATTTTCCTTGAAATATTTTATTCTCACTAAGTGCTGTAGTATCCAGCAATCCAGAATCAGTTGCCATTGTGTATATATTACTGCAATAACGCATGAGTATAAAGACTTAGATACACTAAACTCTGATAACTTGCCTTTAAAGAGCAGTTCCTCCTATTTTTTGTTTTTCTTAACCCCCTTTATTGTTTTATAGGGTGGGAACCGGGAATCTCCGGAGCAAAACATCACTATTTTCTGCTCCGGGGACACCCTGGTTTCCGAGATACTTATGGGTGAAGTTACAGTTAAATCTCTCCCAGCTAAAACAAATCCTGGGAAGATAGGAACCATCGGTTGTAGATTCCTATTGGACGGCCGTATAAATCCCATAGCAAAAAATCATTTCACAGCAAAAAACAGGAGATCAGCGCACATCCAAATTCTTATTAGTTACATCAGTGGTGCGCAAACGGGGGGGCGGGAGAATTTGTAGGGGGGCGGGCGGTTACAGAGGCCCCGCGCTCTTCCCCACATCATTTAAATTAATGCCGGGGGAGGCATAAGGCCTCTGTAACTCACTTACCTGCTGCCAGCCGGGTCTTCGGCGATGTGTCGCCATGGCAACGCAGCGTCAAATTACGCTGCACTGTCATGAGTGACGTCACACGTCTGTCTCCATGGCAATGGGGTCACGTGACCCCTCAGCGTCATTTGACGCCGCCATACAAGGTGAGAGGGGCGCGAAAGCGAGGGAGAGCAATCAGGGGGGCGCAGCTCCAAAAGTTTGACGCAGGCCCCGCCCACCTGCAGAGGAAGGGATTTCCCTCTGTCCTTCCTGCTGCTGCAGGGAATGAATGTGCGGGCAGGGGGCCGGGCCGCCGACAGCGGGGGGAGAGCGGGCCCCCCGAAAGCTGTGCCCGGGCTATAGCTACGCCTCTGGGTTCCAGCACCCCCTCTTTGGGAATTCTGCAAACACTTATGACATAATTAATTTGTTATCCAGAGTGTATTGTTACTAGGGATTGACAAACAGATGCTTTTAGAGTGTGACGTTTCAATACATTTAAATTAATCTATGTCCTTTTTTGTCTCATTTTCTGTGCAAGAATATGGTGAAAGAGGCTACAAATTATTTATTTCATGCGACAAAGAAACGGCTTTTTATACGGAGTGCAAAAATCTTAATCCCTTTGTCTTGGTCACAAAGCAATAACTATACACAGTCAAAAACAGAAACATATGATAAGGTAAGATGTAATGGAAATCTGCTTATTGTACTTAAGGATATATTATTATTATTCTCACTCGCTGCCCCACACCTCTGGAATGTCCTTCTCCTCAATATCCGGCTAGCACCCTCTTTCTCCACCTTTAAGACCCAACTTAAAGCACACACCTATTTGAAGAAGCATATGGATAGCTCCTCTGGCTGAGACTACCTTATATATGTCTACAAAAGGTATACAGTATTGCACAGATACAAATCATCAAGATTTCACTCATTTTTACACATATGTGCAATTCTATGGAGAGGACTAATCGGAGATCTTTGACGGTCCATCAAAAGGGTGTAGAGCTGCTATTTATTTACCTTTTCATATATTTCAATTTCCCCTGTTTATTATACTATATTATTATTTTATGGAGCACTGGCACTTGTGTTGCAATTTTTCATTTTGCAGATAGACCCTTCTCATTTAGGAGCGCCCGGGTACACCCCCTTCTTTTCTGATACTATATATCTCATATGCACCGACCTTGACCTCGTGCAAAGAGAACAGACTCCTACTGTCTCTGTAAGTTCTCCCTACTTACCAATTAGATTGTAAGCTCTTCGGGGCAGGGACTCCTTTTCCGAATGTTACTTTTAAGTCTGAAGCGCTTACTCGCATTCTGTGTTCTATTATTAGGTCACGTGTATTACTGGGTAACAGTGGGTGGGGGAGTGGGGGAAGTGGATGGACTGGGCGCTTCCTAAACAGTATATAAATCAGTGTGATAAGTGACACACCTTAAGTACACACAATAAACCTTACACCATAAAGTGATAAATAAAATGAAATACAGTGTACAACAGCAGCTCAACTTCCTCTGGTGGGACCGTTCCAAATCCCAGGATGTGGAGTACTCTTTTCTTGGGGTTGAGGAGGAGCGCAGGATAAGCTCGTGATATGCAAAAAAATATAAATATATATAGTGCAGATGGTAATTCACTGCTACAAAAATGATAAAAAACGTAAGAAATGAACTCACAAAAATCGTGTTAAATCACTGCATGTCAGAGATCCTTCTCTCTCTGACTGGAGCCCTTTGTGTAACTGGAGTCTGTATACCTCTCAGTGAAGTGGATGATATGCAAATAAAGGAAACCACAAATAGTGCATATTGTATGAACTATACATATGTATTAAACACAGATATTAAGGAAACTCACATTTTCCATAATTAAGATGGGTAGTGGAGAGAACCGCCGAGCAGCAGCTTACTTTTTACCAACCTTCTATCGGCGGTTCTCTCCACTACCCATCTTAATTATGGAAAATGTGAGTTTCCTTAATATCTGTGTTTAATACATATGTATAGTTCATACAATATGCACTATTTGTGGTTTCCTTTATTTGCATATCATCCACTTCATTGAGAGGTATACAGACTCCAGTTACACAAAGGGCTCCAGTCAGAGAGAGAAGGATCTCTGACATGCAGTGATTTAACACGATTTTTGTGAGTTCATTTCTTACGTTTTTTATCATTTTTGTAGCAGTGAATTACCATCTGCACTATATATATTTATATTTTTTTGCATATCACGAGCTTATCCTGCGCTCCTCCTCAACCCCAAGAAAAGAACACGTGTATTACTGCCATGACACGCGGTGTACATGGATAGTGCTATATAAATAGAGATATACATTTGTAAAGCACTAACATAGTCCGCAGAGGGGTACAGTGGGGGTTACAGAGTGACAGCAATTACAGAAACTGAATAACATACAAATAAGGACAAACAGGGCAAACAGATACAGGAGGTAATGAAGCCCTGATCCAGAGAGCTTACACTCTAGAGGGAATAAGGGGCAATGTTGATACAAAAGGGAATGTGGCTGCTCCTTGTGGGACAGAGTATACCTCAGGATGGGGTATGGTCCCGCCGTAGAGTGAGATCTATTAAGGTTTAGGGGCAGGCCTCATTGTTATGGGAGTGAGTGCGGAGCCTCTGTCGTACTCTTACCTTTTCCTCCCGGCATCTCCCACATCATTATGGCTATGTAACGTCAAATGGCTTTGCATTGCCATGACAACGGGACATCCTCTTGTCATGGCAACGTGACGCCATTTGATGATGCAAAGCCATAATGACAAGAGCATATAGGGAGAGATGCCGGGAGGAGATGAGATGCCGGTAGGAGATGAGATGCCGCCGGAGAATGTAAGAGTCGAGGCCCCGCACATGTGACTGCTCAGAGCCCCTTAAACATCCCATCCGGCCCGGCCTATAGATACAAAAAATACAACTCTACTGAGAGAATGCTTAACCCATGTTTAGCTTTAAACAGACCGTAAAATAAATAATTACCTGTAGCGCTGCGCTGTTTCTTATTGAGATATCCTTTACTTCATTAGGCAGATGTTATTATTGCTGACCCTTTCCTGAAGTATGGAGAGGACCCGTACACTTTGCAATATGGAGGCTGTGGGGAACCGGGAAGATACATTCATTTGACACCGAGCTTCTTGCTGGATGACAAACTGGCCTCAGTGTATGGCCCTCGGGGTAAATTTTAATTTCTTTTCAATTAATAGAGGCTTCAAAACCTGTAATTCCATTAATAGTTATACTAACTGTTTTGAAAGTATGTTGCAGGTTTTAGAGAATCCTAATGTATAATTAAAATATGCAATCACGTGTTGTGGACATCTTTTTACCAAGTCTTTCAGGTTAAAAGAAACAGCTGTCTGTGAGTGGGTCCACTGAATGGGAGCCTTTTGTTACACATGCTTAGTAGTTTAAGATGATTAGGTCAGCAGGCGAAGTTCTAGGTTACCCATGTAATAAAGCTAAAGTGACAAGCCCACAGGTTACTTATTTGTATTTATCTACTAGCTGAGAGACCCGGCGCTGCCCGGGACCAAAACCTCCCGCTCCTTCCCCCCGCCACCCCCCCCCCCGTTCCCCTCGTCTCTCTCCGCCTACCCCCACCCATGCGCAGCTGTGGTCCTTCCCCCACCTCTGCAGCACACAGTACCACACACACCGTGAGACACACACAGTGCCACACACAAACCCAGTGAGACACACACACACAGTTCACACACACACACACACAGTTCACACACACACACACACAGTTCACACACACAGTTCACACACACAGTTCACACACACACACAGTGTCACACACACACACAAACAGTGTCCCACACACAAACAGTGTCCCACACACACACAGTGTCACACACACACACACACACACACACCGTGTCACACACATACACACACACACACACAAATGTCCTCGGGCACCCACAACAACTGCATTGAGGACCCGGCCTTTCCCCCCACCTCCGTCCAGTCTCCGCGCTCCCACCGGTCCAGAAGGCGCCTCTCTCCTGTCCGGGCGCTCTGACCGGTCGGTCCTGGGTGTGGGGGCGGAGCATGCAGCGGAGGCCGCCGAGCGCACGGCAACCCGGAACGGTCGCAAGCCGGCGTCGGGAGGAGGCTGAAGTGCTCGATGAGCGGGAGCAGCCGCAGGCTGGAGCCACAGCGTGCACGCACCGCCAGGTCGCTGAAGCACATGTGCAACGTGCACCGCCAGGTCGCTGGAGCACACGTGCGCATGTGACAGGGGGGCACCGGGGAAAGGGGTGGGGGTTCAGGGTCCTGGGTGGACCGACACAGGGGGCAGTGGGGGAGGGGTGACACCCGGGGGGCATGGGGGTGCGCTACCCAGGGGGGGGGGGGCAGGTGGAGGTGATACCCGGGGGCAGGGGGCCTCAGCGAGAAACAGGGACACAGAGTGGTGTGACCGAGGGGGGGTTGGTGGTGGGGGAGAGGTGAGGCTGGCGCCGAGGAGCGGCGGGTGGTAGTGTTGTGGATGGTCCTGCGAAGTGAGATTCCTAATCCAAGTGAGGGGAAGAGGTGCAATGTGAGGGGTGGGGTGAGGAGGGCGGGGGGTGCGTCCGTGGCCAATGACACAGGGGGAACACAGGGCCAATCACACAGGGGGAAGATATGCACACACAAACATTATTTCAGACTTATAGATATAGATATGATATTCAGGGAAGTGACCTAGCATAACGAAACGTGTTAGAGTTTGTTCTCTGAGTGCTGTGATATATATCACCAGGTACTCTTTGCTCAGTTAAGCTTTTCCTGGACTTTCCTGGACATTGAATAACAGCTTAAAGGCTTATCTATTGTACGTTGTCTCTAATCCCTGAGACTGAGACGCTGAGACCCCTGAAGTTTGATTTCCTGGGGCTGGAGCTGTGATTAGCTGTAGGCTGTGACATATCGGGAGTCACTCCGAGTTTCAGCCAACCGGCAAGAGAGATTTCCCTCCCGCAAGCGGAGCACTGCACTGAAGTAACAGAAGGCAGACGTATGCGAGTACGTGCTGCTAGTGAGGCGATCCACAGACCCACAGGGTAGGCTGTTCTACGGCAGGTGAACCCTATCTGGACTTAGACATCCGATCATCTTGGAGGAACGGAGGTGTGTAGTTGAACACCAGTGACACTCCTGAAGTAGGACCGGATCCTTTCGGAGAGGACGACCATCCAGTTCCCTGGGATTCTGTGCTGCAGATGTGGGACCGTCTCTATCACAGGGGTTATTATACCTACGTGCCTATTTGAATTTATTTTCTTGTACGTGCATACCTCACCTTTTTTATGAATACACTATATTTTAAATACTATACTATGAGTGTCTTGCGCTTTCTTTTGGTATCACTAGAGCCGTGTATCGATTACCGGGGCTTAAACAAGCTCACGGTAAGATCAGTGATACCCTTAACCCTTTATCTCCGAACTTTTCGATCGGTTGCAGGGAGCATCCATTTTTACCAAACTGGATTTTTGAGGAGCATATAACTTGGTCCGGGTTCACCAGGGCGACAAGTGGAAAATGGCCTTCATGACATTCGGTCTGTGTAATGCTCCAGCAGTATTCCAGAACTTTGTCAATGAAATATTCTGGGGTCTTCTTGACAAATACGTTATCGTATAACTGGATGACATTTTGATTGTCTCCAAATCAGCGCAGGAACATCCAGGTCACGTGAAGCAAGTCCTAAGATGCCTAAGGGAGAATCATCTATTCGCAAAACTAGAAAAATTCAAGTTCCACCAGTCCAGCACTTCCTTCCTGGAGTATATAATTTCGGCTATGGACCCAGCTAAAGTAAAGGATGTTCTGGAGTGGCCACGTCCCATCGATTTGAAGACCTTTCAGCGCTTCCTGGGTTTCGCAAACTACTACCGTCAGTTCATACAGAACTTTTCTTCAGTCCTGGCTCCTATCACAGCCTTGACCAGCAAAGGTGCCGATCCTTTGCAATGGCATGCTGAGGCTGTAATGGCCTTCAAGAGACTTAAGGCATTCGCATCGACTCCAGTTCTGGTGCACCCGGACCCCGCCTGTTTGTGGCGAGCCCCTGTTACAATTAATCAGTGACTTTTGTGTATTATTTGGTTAAATCCATGTGAAAATAAAAGCTTCTGAAAGTAAAATGGTATATTGTGACTCTGTGTGGGCTTCTCCAAACCTCCCAGATAATGTTGTTGGTTTAAGGAAAGTTCTTCAAGAATGTAGATTTTTTTTTTCTACAGTCATTGTGTGTGCCTCCTTTACATCTGCGGAATCCTTGGTATTGGGTTGGATGAGAACTTTCTGATCCTGGAACACTTCTAGGGTTAGGAAGAAGAATGAAAGTTCAGTGATAGGCAAGAGGCAGGTTTTCTGAATGGGGAGATAGAGGATGCCTGCTTCTGCATTGCCTTACAGATAGTGTACAGTAGCTCTTTTTTGCAAGCTGCCAGACAGAAGCTGGGGTTTGGAATTGCCCCAAACACAGGCACGTACCGTAGCTAAGAAATGAATCAGGACCGTGAGATAGATGGGAGTTGCGAATTTAATATCAAGTGTTCTGAATAACTTTAAACAGTATTCAGTCAACCGAACGAAAGCTGCTAACGTGGAGTTGTAGATGATAAGTCAGAGATAACCATGTTTCTTAAGCTCACTGGTCACCCAGAAAAATGAACCAGGCTGGCAGTCTGATATTTAGCATGATACTGATTATCCTCTGAGTGGGAGAGAATACAATTTCATGAGAAGCTTTATCAAGAAAACCACTTTATTTACAGACAGGCAACTCCACTTCTTTATCTTGTGTCTTTACAGGGAGAGTGCTTGTCCATGAATGGGCTCACCTTCGATGGGGAGTTTTCGATGAGTACAACACCGAGACACCCTATTATATTGCTGGAAGTCTTAAAGTAGAAGCGACTAGGTATTATTCTTCGTATTATTTTACTTTACATGCTATTAATTCAGTCCTCAAAATATAGAAATGCGCCAATAAAAACGCAGCAATATCTATATACTGTATAATTTGTATGTTAGCACAAAGTTGATGGCACAGCACACTCGTTTTATTTGGGATTATAATATGCATCGCAGGATGCAACAAAATGTAAATATAAGTAATAGGACATAATCCTGCTAATCTTAAAATTAGTAGGCAGATACTGTATATTTTTTACACATCCACCTCCTTAAATGTAGAAGAACTCAAAATCACGCAACATACAGTAAATTACCCCAATACTGAGTAAACAATAACATTCACATTCCTTTCCTACAATCCTTTTGGAATTTCTCTACAAATTCCCCCCTAGTCTCTTGCCCTATTTTATATATAATGGAAGAGAAAGGGAATTGAAGCCATAATATAATTTACTAAAGACAGCTGTTATTGCGCTGTAAGGCTGCGTTTATAGTGCCGGCGACGCAAAGGTCGCTGGAAAATCAAATTGAGATGTCTTTCAGTGATCGCGACCAATCCGTCGCGCCACGCTTACTATAAGCGAAAGCGACGGCGGCAATGCATTTGTTTATAAGCGCAGCCTAAGGCTGCGGACATGGTGCCTTCTCCCGTGCGGAGGCGCACGAATGCGGAGGGAAAGCGGGTGCTTTCCTGGCCAGACTAGACAAGCCGTGGGGGTCGTTCCTGGGGGCGGTCCTAGTGACGTCATGGAGCTAGTTCGCACTTATTGGGCGAACCGCTCACGTGACCTGTCCGTCGCACTGAGAAATCAGTTTAACTGATTTCTCACGCAACGCGCGCCGCCTTCCGCGCGCCGCATGGACGCGAACACTCAGTGCGGTCTGCGATACCATGTCCGAGGCCTAACATGTATTGCCACTCAGTGTATAAAGACAGTTCGGGGGGCAGACAAAAATGGAAGGCTGCCAGGCAGTTTATAATACGTGTGCACTGCGCATCTATGCGCTATAGGGAGGGCCGGAGTGATGGCGGCCCCATCAGTGCAGTCGCACCGGGCCGCACACTTACAGAGGCCCCGCGCTCTTCCCCACAACATTGCACCGGATTGCTGAGAGCACGGCGCCTCTGTAACTGCCTCTTACCTTCTCTCCGGCTTCTCCTCCTGCGTCTCATCTCTGCGACACTGCGGCGTCAAGTTACCATGACAACGTCACATCATATGACGCCGCGATATCCCAGAGATGACTCAAGGTAAGTGGCCCGCGCGCTCCCCCAGCACCGAGCCCTGATAAATTCCAAGCCGGCCCAGGATATAGGTGAACTGAAACATTGCCCAAATAACAGGGGGGAAAACAATATAAAATGCACAATAATACTATTTTGGGGCTTTTGTGTAAATACTTTTAAATTAATGCTTTATTAATACCTTATACCAGAGCAACAACCCTAATCTGCCTCCAAGCATTTTAACTCGTAAAAAGTGCAATTTAAAGCAGCAAGATGGCTGATTTGCTTTGTTTAAGGGTTAAAACCACGGGGTCCTTCGGAACCGATGTATTAAGAAATATGCGGCTTGCGTTACTCTGCTTGACGTGTTTCCGAGTTGCTTTTCTCTGTCACCTTAAAGCCGTTTTTTTACGCAAATGAGTCAGCGCAGAACACTTTCTTGATGCATAAACCCCATAAAGCCAATTAAATCCCGTGGGTCCCACGAGCCGATAGGAACCCGCAATGTAATTTGCTGCTGCTTCCTATTGTAAGGCCATTTAAAGCAATGCCGGTATCTTCACCGGTATCTCGGAAACCGGGCGGAACCGGAGTCGAAAATAGCACAATTCAGCTCCGGGGAACGTCCTGGTTCCAATCCTGTTAAAACAATATACATTTTGGGTGGGATTGTGGCTTTAAGGTCTGCCACCTGGCAATGCTATGGGTCAGAAAGTTACATTATATCCCCATACAAACTCCTACCATACTTTGAAGCAGGGCTACCCAAATGGATGCCCACCTCAAATGTACTTTGCCTGTACCCCAAAGAAGGCTCTGGAAGCAGCTGCATTTTCACATGGTGTCTAGGCAGCTCACCCTACGCCCACCCATCCCACATGGCTGTGTTTCAGATACTAACAACCACACATATGATGGATTATATCAGGAGTGGCCAACTCCAGTTCTCAAGGGCCACCAACAGGTCAGGTTTTCAGGATAATCCTGCTTCAGCACAGGTGGTGCAGTCTTCGACTGAGTTACTGTGCTGTCCTGAAGTAGGGATATCCTGAAAGTCTGACCTGCTTGTGATCCCTGAGGACCAGAGTTTGCCACCACTGCTTTATAGATCATAACCGTATAGTTGATTAACCGCTTCAGTGCCAGAAGGTATTGCAGCACATGACTTTTCTTGACTAAATGTAATATTAGAGTTATATGTTTGTTGTCTGAAGTTACTCTCATTGCTCCACTTTGGATGAGATCCTGAAGCACTGTGAAAATAAAAAAACACATAACTTAATTATATTTTGAAAGTATAATATATTCTCTTTCTTTGTGCCAGGTGTTCTGAGGATATTATAGGCACTAACACAATGCAATGTCCAGGAAACTCCTGTGGGAAAGCTTGCAACTTTGACCCTAAAACTGGCCTGTATGAAGAAGGCTGTGTGTTTGTGCCCGAGAAGAACCAGTTTGCCAAGGAATCCATCATGTACATGCAGGCTCTGTCTTCCGTGAGTGATACATCTAACTAACGGGTTTATCGTGGGCAACATTAGCAATCACCTTTCTAAAGTTTTCTATATAATAGGAAAAAGGAAAGTAACAGGCAGTCCCAGAACCTCTTTATGGAGAAACAGGGGATATGTTGGGATCTACCGGATAGGTAGGAATGAAACCAGTGTAGCCCTCTTACCCCCACCCTAAGTGAGATTGAGGTGGGTAGGTGTATCTGACTACTTATCAGTGTGGTGCTGTACCTGTTTGGCAACCAGGAGGGCTGAGCTTCCGCCACGGGGAACCTGGGGTGAATTACTCTTACTATATGGTGCAGCGCCTCCACCTGCATTGGCTACCAGCAGAGCGGGAGTTGTTCCTCGCAGGACACATACAAATGAACACATACACGGGATGTAAAATAGCAACGGTCTTTACTATATGCAGAATGTAACTTAACACATACATCAGCAATACACAACAAGATATATGTACCACCCTCTGCCACTAGCTGGTAACTATAACCTTGCCCCTAACTGGGCTATAACCTCCTTAGCCCCTAACTGGGCTATACCCTACACCCCCTTCCCAACCTCGTGTCCAAAGAGTCCAAGCCCACCCAAGTGTGTGAACAGGCCTGTCACATGTGAGGAGCAAGTTAAAGTTGGTGCACGTGTGGAAGGTTGTAAATACCTGCCCAGGTGTCTCTACACCTGGGTGTCTTCGCAAATGGTCTACCGGCGTCGCTTGGTCCAGCGCTGATCTGTACCTCAGTGTGGGATGAGGTCCAGCCGAACGTCCTACCGAAAGGACAGTCTCTGGATCAGCAACACCGCTTACAGGAACATGCAGCAACACTATCACTGGTCCCTGCACTAAAGAACTGCAGCAGGGCCTCTCTCTCTCCCTGCACTAAGGAACTGCACAGGGCCTCTCTCTCCCTGCACTAAGGAACTGCACAGGGCCTCTCTCTCCCTGCACTAAGGAACTGCACGGGGCCTCTCTCTCCCTGCACTAAGGAACTGCACAGGGCCTCTCTCTCCCTGCACTAAGGAACTGCACAGGGCCTCTCTCTCCCTGCACTAAGGAACTGCACAGGGCCTCTCTCTCTCCCTGCACTAAGGAACTGCACAGGGCCTCTCTCTCTCCCTGCACTAAGGAACTGCACAGGGCCTCTCTCTCCCTGCACTAAGGAACTGCACAGGGCCTCTCTCTCTCCCTGCACTAAGGAACTGCACAGGTACTGTCACTAGGTCCCTGTCTAGCACACAGCTGAAGGGGCACAGGGTCCTTACTTAAGGGCCTGTCCCTATGAACACCCACCCTCACTAGTGGGGAGTCAGGGCCTCAACTCTAGCCTGGGGATTTCTGGCCTAAGGCATAAGCTCGCAGCTCTCTGCCCCCCTTCTTTCCCCCACTGTCTCCTCAGCCTGACTGAACAATCCCTGTCTGCACACAACATTGTTGCAACTTTGCAGCATGAGAATCTGTCAGCCTTATTGGCTTCAATGCAGCAGGTGATACGGGTGAAAGAGCAGTCCCCAAAGGCTGCTGGGAATCGTAGTCCATTCAGGACCTCTTCTCTATTAGCGCTGCATGCGCGATCTCTAGTGCGCATGTCTGAAGCTGTAATGGCCGCCGCTCCTCTTAACTGAGCATGCGCAACTTCCAAGAGCTCTTGCACACATGCAATGGCCACCGCTACCCTTGCCAATCTCTGCGCATTGCGTGAACCTCGCGCCAACCACAACATGGCCGCCCACGACTGCTCTGCTGTTTACGCACAAGCCTTTGCACATGCGCGAACACATTAAACATGGCGGCGTCCTGCCGCAGCTGCCACCGGGAGCGCGCTCGCCCCCGCAGCAGCACGCACACAAGGGGGAAAGAAACCGGCAGACAGGGGGACTGGAGGGACCCTGGCTACACCAGTTTAAAGCATGCTTCCCTATTCCAGAGCTCTGGAGTTTGTTAAGCAGGATAGCATGATCAACTGTGTCAAAAGCCTTTGCAACATCTAGGAATACTGCACCAGTGAGTTGTCCCCGTTCCATTCCACACTGGATCTCATTGCAAACTTTAAGCAGGGTAGTTACGGTGGGGTGAAAAGAAAATATACTTCAGCGCATGGAATCAATTAAAGAGAGAACCCTATGTCTCAGAGGCCAAGGTATTCCGAATAAGACCTCGCTCTAGATGTGTGTGGTACAAACAGTCATTTTAATAAAAATAAAACAAAAACTTGATAAAACAATTATCCCAGCTGGGTGCAGAATTACACCAACACAAAATTGAATATTAAATTAAATATAAAACATTCATCTTATACTAAGCTTCTAAAAAAACAGGCGCTTTTCACTCTGGAAAGTATAAGATGAATGTTTTATTTTTAATTTAATATTGCAATTTTGTGTTGGTGTAATTCTGCACCCAGCTGGGATAATTGTTTTATCAAGTTTTTGTTTTGTTTTATTTTTATTAAAATTACTGTTTGTACCACACACATCTAGAGCGAGGTCTTATTCGGAATACCTTGGCCTCTGAGACATAGGGTTCTCTCTTTAATTGATTCCATGCGCTGAAGTATATTTTCTTTTCTTCTATTCTTTATATACGTATGGGAATTGAAGACTCCCTTCCAATATACCTCAGCAGCAGGTGTCATTCCTTTTATATAGTGATAACAATACCATTACTTACATTGTTGAAAGCTCACTTAGCACCATCTTTTTCTTTTCAGTTACTGTGGAGTGTTTGGGGCGAAATCCAGACTGGAATTGGCTAGGGAAATTTGTCTTGGTATAGTAATCGCTTAATTGGGAGTGGACACATTTTTCCATGACTTTGGATAGTATTGGGAGAAGAGAGATTGGCCTGTAGTTTGAGACAGTGGTTTTGTCTCCACTTTTGAAGATTGGGACAACTCTGGCAGTTTTCCAGGTCTTAGGGATATGACCTGCAGACAGAATAGAGTTGACTATGGAAGCAATTGGTTTGGCAATGGCTGGGGCACAAAGCCGTAGGAACTTAGACTGTATTAAGTCAGGTCCACATTGGCTGCTTAGGTTTAGTTTGAGGACTCTTCGATGGACCACGGCGTCACGGTCTCCAGCAGCACGGCACCATGGTTACGGAGGATGCTTTCTTCCCTCCCAGTGGCGGCCTGATGGTACTGCATACACAACTCAGTGGCGGCCTGATGGTACTGCATACACAACTCTGATCCCTGTGGATCATGCAGCTGTGCTGATGACGGGCATTGTGCAACATCAGCGACTTTGGGTCTGATCATGAGACTTCATGCACGGCCAATCAGCTACTCTGGTTGAGTCATTTGGGTGGGGATATGGGGGTATTTAAGGGATCCACTGGCCATTAGACTCAACCCCCACCCTGAGGAAGGTCCCACGAGGACCGAAACGTTGGTCATGTTTGTGCTATGTTTATTTTTGAATACAAGTTTCCTTACTTACCTTTGAGTGCTGTCTTGTGTCTGCTCCTGCTGGAGTGGATTATTATTACTCTCTCTCCCTCTCACTCTTTTCCCCTCTCTCACTCTTTTCCCCTCTCTCACTCTTTTCTTCTCTCTCACTCTTTTCTTCTCTCTCACTCTTTTTCTCCCTCTCACTCTTTTTCTCCCTCTCACTCTTTTTTTCTCTCTCTCCAAGAAACCCCCACCATATTGCAAATAAAAAGATCACTTGTGAGCACATTCACGTCTTAGTCAGGTCTGCACCCCTGCCTTTCACCATTATCCCAGCATACAGTGCTTCTACTGCAGTAAGGGATTCTGGGAAATGACATGCAAATGAGCACACAGTGTGTCACCTTTTGTCTTAAAATCCATTGTTACATGGAGCCCATATAAGCTAATGCTCGCTGCTAACACAGCTTTAAAGCACAGCATGGGAATCAGATGCAAAGCCAGAGAAACCATTCACAGACATGTTTCAACCTTAATGGGTCTCATCAGTGTGAAGTTGGTTGTACTGCTGGCTTTGCATTTTCAAGACTGTAGGGTTTACCATCACGTTTTAAGCTATGGTGGGTGAAAAAGGCAACAAGAAACCTCCACCGTATTGCAGACTTGCCCAAGACATGTGTATGTGCTCACAAGTGATCTTTTAATTTGCTATATGCAATATGGTGGAGGTTTCCGAAGACAGAGCTCAAGAAAAGACCTTGTGGTCAGAAACGTACGTCGCTCTAGTGTTTCTGTGATTGTCTGATGTATTCCTTAGATTAAACCACTTTTCATTTTGAGTGTGCTGCGGACTCTATCCTTTTGTGTGTATATATATATATATATAAACACACACACACACGCACATATAGACACATGTATAGAGTACATGTATGTGTTTGATGCTATTATGTGAAAAATATACAGATCAGATCGTGTATGTTTTGCTGCTGCTAATTAATATAATACATGTTACCTGGATCGCACTATTATTATGCAGTGTATTGACAGTATTTTATTTCCCTATATTTAGGTGTCTGAATTCTGTGATGCGAGTACTCATAACACGGAGGCTCCCACCCTGCAAAACAGAATGTGTAACTACCGCAGCACATGGGAAGTCATCGTGAATTCCACTGACATAAAGTCTACTGCTCCACTGACCAACACAAATATCCCGGCTCCATCCTTCTCACTGCTGCAGTACAGAGACAGAGTGGTCACTTTAGTACTTGATGTTTCAGGAAGCATGGGTGATGTAAGTTTCCTTACCCATTTTCTTTTATTGCGGTGTGTATGTAATAATTATGTGTCACCTCAGGAGAAGAAAAGGTTATGTGTTAAAAATGTCATTTTTTTATGTCCCCAGACTGTATTTATTATGAGGTGCAATAAAACATATATGGCCATCTTTTCCAAGTGGAGCTAAGCCATAAGGTACCACATTGCCCATTCATTTGAATGAGTCCTAAGGTGCCTTATGGCGTAGCAAGCAGAAACCCCACGGAGTGAAACTGAAATGGGGCAGTTAGCTACTAATGGTCATTAACCAAGCCGGGTGTCCGTGTGAATCAGGGGTGCCTTGTACATCCACTCCTCACCGATGCTACCTCAACTCTTTGCGTCCTCTTGGATGTGGCCCAGTCTTCAGGGTATGACAACCACTCATCACACAGCCCAAAACTTAATACCACCATACTTCATATCCATTGTGATATCTGGATGCTGTGAGAGGGACTGATATACACACTTGCAGAGGCGGCAACCTGTTCTTAGGGGATGTCTTATGGCTTTGACCAATCAGTAAATATGGCCTATAACTTATACATAGGTACCTACAGCTTTCCTACTACCTATATGAATTCTAATATTTTACAATGAGAAACTTTATTTTGAAGGTTAACATCCCTTTGATATTTATCTACATCCCTTTCTAGAACCGGTATCCTAAAACTAGCTTAGCAGTTTGCATATACAGTATCCAGGGAGCAAGTTTAAACTGACATGGATAAAATGCACAATCTTTTTTGTTTACACTCATCATATTAAAATTATTGTTGCAAATAAATAGATTTATCAAAATAAATGTGCCAAAACATATAATGAATAACAAGGGTCACAAAGATATATATATTCATAGGACATCCAAAGTTGTTCTGAACTTCCTACTATTTCCTATCAGCTTAGATCAGTTACATGTGAAGTCTTAAAGGGAACTAATTCCAATGATATGCTTCATGGAGAATGGCCTGGGTTGTCTAAGCAGAGCTCCATTTTTTTTTTTTTTTGCGGGATTGCTGCTTTATCAGAAGTACTTCACCTTTCTTTTGTCCCAAACTTATTTTATTAGGTTTGCTTTCTTTTCTTAATGTGAGGGTCGCCCCTGTTAATTATAACATTCAGCATAGCAGAAAACTGTGTACGGATTTATGTGTAGGATTTTTTTAGCAAGAGTTATTGTATCTTGTGCAGTATGTCACTAATATTTTCCATCGATTGCAGTATGACCGTATAAATCGAATGAAGCAGGCAGCAGAGATATTCCTTATTCAGATCATTGAAACAGACTCCTATGTTGGGCTTGTCAAATTCGGAAGTTCTGCATCCCCCATTTCACAACTAGTTCAAATAATCACTCCGGCGAATCGTGAGACGCTAAAATTGCTCCTTCCTACTACGGCAGGCGGAGGAACAAACATCTGTGCAGGAATCCGGTCCGGTTTTGAGGTAAGTTATAAACTTTTAATTTCTCCTTCATATGAGCTATTCGTTTCGCTGATAACATTAGGATTTAAATTAATTTAAGCAAGAATATCATTTGATATATTATATTAATTTATATCTCATCTACCCAGATTTCTCATTATCTATCTGTGAATTAAATATTAGAAAAGCTTTATTTACTGCAACCCAGTTCTAGTAGTCAAGTGATAACGAATAAGGCCAAATGAGCCTTCATCAGTTAACTAATCATTCTAATGTTCAATCAGTTCTATAATAAATAACATATTACAAATAAACCATGTGTTACTTGGCAAAGAGCTTTCACTTTAGTACAACTTAAAGAACATACTCACAATAGCACATAACACAAGAACTGACAGTACTGGGTCAGATCAAATGGTCCAGCAAGCCCAGTATCCTGTCCCACAGTGGCTGGTACTGGGAGCCCATCTCCCCCGCCTCCAGCCGTGTTTATGCAGCGAGCTTCGGGCCAGGGACTTCCTCTCCATGAATAGATATAGTTCTCCTCAATAGCCATTAATGCAAATTACTGTCACAGCATCCAGTGGGCGTGAGAAGATTATTCCCTGTATTTGGTGTATACACTGTATGGCACATGTTGCCCCGGTATTTGGTGTATACACTGTATGGCACATGTTTTCCCGGTATTTGGTGTATACACTGTATGGCACATGTTTCCCCGGTATTTGGTGTATACACTGTATGGCACATGCTGCCCCGGTATTTGGTGTATACACTGTATGGCACATGTTGCCCCGGTATTTGGTGTATACACTGTATGGCACATGTTGCCCCGGTATTTGGTGTATACACTGTATGGCACATGTTGCCCCGGTATTTGGTGTATACACAGTATGGCACATGTTGCCCCGGTATTTGGTGTATACACTGTATGGCACATGTTGCCCCGGTATTTGGTGTATACACTGTATGGCACATGTTGCCCCGGTATTTGGTGTATACACTGTATGGCACATGTTGCCCCGGTATTTGGTGTATACACTGTATGGCACATGTTGCCCCGGTATTTGGTGTATACACTGTATGGCACATGTTGCCCCGGTATTTGGTTTATATACTGTATGGCACATGTTGCCCCGGTATTTGGTGTATACACTGTATGGCACATGTTGCCCCGGTATTTGGTTTATATACTGTATGGCACATGTTGCCCCGGTATTTGGTGTATACACTGTATGGCACATGCTGCCCCGGTATTTGGTGTATACACTGTATGGCACATGTTGCCCCGGTATTTGGTGTATACACTGTATGGCACATGTTGCCCCGGTATTTGGTGTATACACTGTATGGCACATGTTGCCCCGGTATTTGGTGTATACACTGTATGGCACATGTTGCCCCGGTATTTGGTGTATACACTGTATGGCACATGTTGCCCCGGTATTTGGTTTATACACTGTATGGCACATGTTGCCCCGGTATTTGGTGTATACACTGTATGGCACATGTTGCCCCGGTATTTGGTGTATACACTGTATGGCACATGTTGCCCCGGTATTTGGTGTATACACTGTATGGCACATGTTGCCCCGGTATTTGGTGTATACACTGTATGGCACATGTTGCCCCGGTATTTGGTTTATATACTGTATGGCACATGTTGCCCCGGTATTTGGTTTATATACTGTATGGCACATGTTGCCCCTGTATTTGTTTTATACACAGTATGGCACATGTTGCCCCGGTATTTGGTGTATACACTGTATGGCACATGTTGCCCCGGTATTTGGTGTATACACTGTATGGCACATGTTGCCCCGGTATTTGGTTTATATACTGTATGGCACATGTTGCCCCGGTATTTGGTTTATATACTGTATGGCACATGTTGCCCCTGTATTTGTTTTATACACAGTATGGCACATGTTGCCCCGGTATTTGGTGTATACACTGTATGGCACATGTTGCCCGGTATTTGGTGTATACACTGTATGGCACATGTTGCCCCGGTATTTGGTGTATACACTGTATGGCACATGTTGCCCCTGTATTTGTTTTATACACAGTATGGCACATGTTGCCCCGGTATTTGGTGTATACACTGTATGGCACATGTTGCCCCAGTATTTGGTGTATACACTGTATGGCACATGTTGCCCCGGTATTTGGTGTATACACTGTATGGCACATGTTGCCCGGTATTTGGTGTATACACTGTATGGCACATGTTGCCCCTGTATTTGGTGTATACACTGTATGGCACATGTTGCCCCGGTATTTGGTGTATACACTGTATGGCACATGTTGCCCCGGTGTTGTGTGATTTGCTGAATCTCAGATCGCTTTTGATTCCCCACACCATCTGAGATTTTGAACAATTCTAACATGTCTCCTCTCACTAGTCCTCGCTAAGCACGTAGACATAATCTTTTTACAGAGAGGGACTATTAGCCGCGGCTGTTTAGCCGTGTCAATTTTGCAGTCAGATGCCGAGGGACAGTTGGCCACAGCCATTTAGCCACGGCCATTTTGGCCCTGTGGTAGGACACTTAGGATTAGGGGGTTAAGGTTTTTTTAGGTTAAGGGGTTAAGGGCTACATTACCTGCCGTGGCAGCAGCAAACTTTCCTGGCGGGCAAATGTTTTATCATTTTTTTAGCTGGGGTGCCAGAACTATACTCGGTACTGGACATGTGGTTGAACGATGGTTTTATGCAAAGGCATTATTATATTTTCTGATTTTTTTTCAAAACTTTTTTTTTTTATTATTCCTAACACTTTATTTGACTTCTTCACTGCACACTGCACATTTAGTTTAAGTATTAAGTTCTTTTGTATGTGGTTACATACCACATAATGTACATGTAGCCATGTGTAAAATTGGTGTACATATCTCTTTCTCATGCTGGCAGTAAACCTGGTAAGTATGCAGGAATGCCAGTAGTTATCATGGAGGTTTGCCCTCACACCCTGGTGAGGTGTCATATGTCCCATAGGAAGTGACAACATGCTGTGTGTCCACGGTTAGTGACATCAGAGATGTGCCTGTCCTAGGTGATATAAGACACAGCACTGTCTAAAGTTAGTTCAGTTCCTGTCAGTTGAGTTCCTGTTGTTGGCTGCCTCTGTTCAGTAAGAGGCACATGGAGGTCTGCATTGCAGACTACTGCTACTACTTGTTGCAGTAGTCTGATGCAGAGCTGTGAGTCTAGCAGCACAAGGCAGACAGAGAAGCTGGTGATTCTTCCTTAAGGGAGAGGTGGAAGCAACTCCATTAGAAAAGGAGGAACCTTTCAGAGGGAAGCAGCTGAACAATGGAGGGCTGAATACACCCCATTGTGGAGGGCAGCTGGCCCACCGTACCAATAAAGATGCATCTGATTAAAGACACTCTCGTGTGCAAGTATGGAGTTATTGCACAGAGAGGGGCACCACAGAGGAGTTCCTCACCAGGACCATCCCCGAGTGACCGAAGGGACCCTGATGAGGTGGAGGCGCTGCACTGGATCTAGGTAGGACTCAAGCACACTACCTCAGCTGCCTGTCTGGGTTGGCAATCCCCACAAACCATCATGCGGGAGACTCAGGAGTCCTGTTGCCAAAAGGTGCACCACCAGACACTATCATACTGTAATGGGGACTGGTTAGACCACAGGGGCCAATATGAGATTGGGGGGTCAGGCCAGTCCAGAAAACCCGTTACATACACTATAGCTAAATGTGATATTTGTCACTGTCAGCACAAGATTTTTTTTGACAATTCCCTCATTTTTTTTTTAAATATCCGTTCCTTTATTTTTTGTGCAAGTTTTTGAATACTCTACAGTTTTTTGCATATTTCTTTTAATTTTGGGATATTCTACATTTTTCAATTTTTTTCCTTTTTTTCCCCTTTGAATTGCCAAATATTTGCATTTTTAAAGACAACCTCGTTTGGAACTTCAACAAATTAGCTAACATTGGAAGATGCAAAAAAAACTAAATTTCCGATGCTTATTTCAGTTTTGGAGAAAAAATGTACTCCTCTCGATTAAAAATGTGAAAATGTAAAATACAAATGAATGTATTGCTTTCAAATACTGTATATCACCCTACATTTATAATAATACATAGTTACATAGCAGATGAGGTTGAAAAAACACATATGTCCATTTGAGTTTGCCCTTTGTTAAATGTAATTGGCGAAGATATTTTCCTATATTTATAGTTATATTGATGCAGAGGAAAGCAAACAAAGTTATTGCTGTTTGTTAATGTATCGATGTAGGTTTCCTTGTTTTCTTTTGGTGGGATATTGTGGGATATGCATTGATATTCTACACTAGAGATGTTCAAAATGCTCACATCTTACTGCAGCTCACACATTTTTGGCAAATTTTGTGTAAATGTTGCACATTTGTGAAATGTTAGGCTTTGTATGTCCTGTGACGTTCACATCAAGAGAGGTGAGATATACAGACTTCGTGAGCAAACATTTATTGAGCAATAAAGTGATGTTTCGGCTGCTAGTAACTTCTGTCGCCTATCAGAGCCTTTCCCACAGTCCTCTGCTTCTCACCCTGAGAGAGGCTGTGTGCCTACAACTGTAACATTGGTTTACAAATACACTGTGGGTCACTGGT